>NC_042959.1:62208401-62508401 GCF_901001165.1 Salmo trutta
TTTCAATATAATTTTCACCAAACAGTGATGTTCAAATAATGCTAATGTGCATACAAAAGTCTAATCCTGTCATTAATGTAACAAACACATTACCATACAATTGTCACTTTAGAATGCATCATCTTCATGTTCTGCATCCTGTTGATTATCCTGAATGCAGATGACATTTGTCATTGTGTGAAAACATATTCTTATAACACTGGGCAAACAGGAAACATGAACAACAAGGCAAGACAGAGACATTTGTAAAGATTTTCCAGATTTATTACTTTTTTAGTTACAGTAGCTTGTCTTTCTCACTTGACTCTTAAACTAGAATTATTTTAACACCAATATTACATGGTAACAACCAGTATGGAAACATCTACGGCAATGTTCTGGGAAGACAAACACATACTGTCAAGTCAAAACCGTCTCAGTGGGACTTTTTCATAAAGGAAAAAACAAACACTCGTACACAGCCTACTACAGAGACTAACTTGTCTTGTAGAGAGTGGTGGAGGGCTGGGGGTGCTAGGGTGTGACACTGGAGGGTGTGAGTGCATGTAAAAGGGGGGTGGGTCCCATTCCAGCTTTCTGGAGCCGGACAGTTACTCCTTAGAATGCATGTACAGCAACAGGTCAGCGACGCGGTGGCTGTAGCCGAACTCATTGTCATACCTGGGGAAACAGATGGTGTCAGTTTAGTTGAGGGCTGAGAATAACCAAAAAGGGGTCCAGCATTAGCAGGGGAGGAACTATAGAATTAAGAAAGAATTAGAGTAAATATTAAATCAAATTTACCAGGAAATTAGTTTGACGAAGTTGTCGTTGAGGGAGATGCCGGCGCCAGCATCAAAGATGGAGGAGTGGGTGTCTCCAATGAAGTCAGAAGACACAACCTGGTGGGACAGGGAATATAAGCAGTGAGAAACCCACCAACAGAACAGCTGCAGTACACAGAGATCTATGTAATCTAGGAGCCCTGCTTTTAAACTACAACTTGCTAATAACACATCATATAATTGCCAGTTAAACTGAGCTCTATTTCCACCTCTGCTCATCTTTCATGTTGACATACATATTTTGTAATTAACTTACAGAGTCCTCAGTGTATCCCAGGTATCCCTTCATGGGTCCTTCGGCGGCCTTCTTGACAGCCGCCTTGATCTCAGCGTAGCTGCCGGGCCGGGACAGGCGGCAGGTTAGGTCCACCACTGACACGTCAGCCACGGGCACACGGAAGGCCATGCCAGTCAGCTTGCTGAGAGAGAGGATTCACATCAGCACTTATATAATCAGTCTTTTTCATCAAGCACAAATCTGCATTCAGCATCTTTGATAAGTAGTAGGCTCAATCACATAAATGTATGCAAACACACCCATCACAGGAGGCTGCTGAGGGGAGGACGGCTCATAATAAATGGCTGGAATGGAGTCAATGGAATAGTATCAACCACATGTTTGATGTCATTCCAACCAGCCCCCTGTGACACCCCCCCCCCCCCCCCCCCCATCTACTGACCCGTTGAGCTCAGGGATGACCTTGCCCACAGCCTTGGCAGCTCCGGTGGAGGCAGGGATGATGTTCTGGTGGGCACCACGGCCATCGCGCCATGCCTTGGCAGAGGGGCCGTCCACCGTCTTTTGGGTGGCGGTGTAGGCGTGGACTGTGGTCTGAGAGGAGGACCAGAGAGAGAAAAGGGAAAGATGAGCATGGGTTCCATAGCGTCAGCAGATGTGTCAATATGGGTCACAGGAACAAAAGACATTCAGATGCTCCCTGCATGCTGGTCATGAAGATGCATGGACAGACAGTCTAATGGAAGAGAAACACTTACCATGAGGGCCTCCTCGATGCCGAAGTTGTCGTGGATGACCTTAGCCAGGGGGGCCAGGCAGTTAGTCGTGCAAGATGCATTGCTGTGGATGACCAGAGAGAATTACAATAGGTCACCAATTCAGATGAAACAATTATGCTAGCGTTATTAAAGGTTGACTATTCTTGAATATTTTTGTAAAGAGTTTGCCCTTTGATCATGCATGTATTGGTCAGGAATAAAGGGACTCACCTGACGATGGTCATGCTGGAGGGGTCGTACTTGTCCTCGTTGACTCCCATGACGAACATGGGGGCGTCGGGGGAGGGGGCAGACACAACCACCCGCTTGGCACCACCCTGGATGTGGGACTGTGGAAACAGAAAAGAAAACGCATTGAGTCTCCAGTCTTGCATGCTCATATAATACATCATATTTAATGTTTGTGTCTGGATCTGACTGGTCCTAATACACCTGAGATCTGTTGATAAAGTCTTTAGAGTTTCGTAGCTTTATTTTGGCAAAGTACATTAGGGTTACTTATTTGGCTGACGCCAGGCCTTGGTGAGCGCTATAGTTATCAGTGCTTAACGGGGACACACGAGTGTCAGTGTCTTCTGTGTCTGGGTACTGCTACTTACAGAGGCCTTGTCAATGCTGAGGAAGACTCCGGTGGACTCAACGACGTAGTCGGCACCGGCGTTACCCCATGGGATCTCATGGGGCTTCATACTAATGGGGAGAGAGATTAAGGAAAGCTTTGACAATGTACAGTCGTGGCCAAAAGTCTTGAGAATGACACAAATATTAATTTGCACAAAGTTCACTGCCTTTAGATATTTTTGTCAGATGTTACTATGTTACTACTGAAGTATAATTACAAGCATTTCATAAGTGTCAAAGGCTTTAATTGACAATTACATGAAGTTGATGCAAAGAGTCAATATTTGCAGTCTTGACCCTTCTTTTTCAAGACCTCTGCAATCCGCCCTGGCATGCTGTCAATTAACTTCTGAGCCACATCCTGACTGATGGCAGCCCATTCTTGCATAATCAATGCTTGGAGTTTCAGAATTTTTTAATTTTTTTTGTCCACCCGCCTCTTGAGGATTGGCCACAAGTTCAATGGGATTAAGGTCTGGGGAGTTTCCCCAAAATATCGATGTTTTGTTCCGAGCCACTTAGTTATCACTTTTGCCTTATGGCAAGGTGCTTCAGCATGCTGGAAAAGGCATTGTTCGTCATCAAACTGTTCCTGGATGGTTGGGAGAAGTTGCTCTCGGAGGATGTTTTGATACCATTCTTTATTCATGGCTGTATTCTTAGGCAAAATTGTGAGTGAGCCCACTCCGTTGGCTGAGAAGTAACCCCACACATGAATGGTCTCAGGATGCTTTACTGTTGGCATGACACAGGACTGATGGTAGCACAGATGCACTCACACCTGTGCAGATGCACTCACACCTGCCTGCTGCCATTCCTGAGCAAGCTCTGTAATGGTGGTGCCCCGATCCCGTAGCTGAATCAACTTTAGGAGGTGGTCCTGGCGCTTGCTGGACTTTCTTGGGGGCCCTGAAGCCTTCTTCACAACAATTTAACCACTCTCCTTGAAGTTCTTGATGATCCGATAAATGGTTGATTTAGGTGCAATCTTACTGGCAGCAATATCCATGCCTGTGAAGCCCTTTTTGTGCAAAGCAATGATAACAGCACGTGTTTCCATGCAGGTAACCATGGTTGACAGAGGAAGTACAATGATTCCAAGCACCCCCCTCCTTTTGAAGCTTCCAGTCTGTTATTCGAACTCAATCAGCATGACAGAGTGATCTCTAGCCTTGTCCTCGTTAACACAGGAGAGTGTTGACGAGAGAATCACTGACATGTCAGCTGGTCCTTTTGTGGCAGGGCTGAAATGCAGTAGAAATGTTTTTGGGGGGGATTCAGTTCATTTGCATGGCAAAGAAGACTTTGCAATTAATCTGATCACTATTCATAACATTCTGGAGTATATGCAAATTGCCATCATACAAACTGAGGCAGCAGACTTTGAAAATTAATATGTGTCGTTCTCAACTTTTGGCCACGACTGTACAGACTCAGTAAGCATAGCTATTGAGAGTGGCTGCCGTAGGCAGACCTGGATCTCAAGAGATGACAGACTAAGTGCACACAAAATAATGAGGTGGAAACTGAGCTGCACTTCCTAACCTTCTGCCAAATGTATGACCATATTAGAGACACATATTTCCCTCAGATTGCACAGACCCACAGAATTCGAAAACAAATCCAATTTTGATCAACTATTGGGTGATATACCAGTGTGCCATCCCAGCAGTAACCAGTGAAGAACAAACACCATTGTAAATACAACCCATATTTGCTTATTTATTTTCCCTTTTCTACTTTAACTATTTGAACATCATTACAACACTGTATATAGCCATAATATGACATTTGAAATGTATATTCCTTTGGAACTTTTGGGATTAACATTCAAAATGGGTGAATATTTCCTTTAAGCCTCAGTGTTATCATTGTGAGCTGGGCCTTGCAGACAGGTGGCGCCAGCCCTCAAAGGCCAATGGCAACACAGGAGATAATGGCCAGAGGGATTACAGACCACTGAGGTAATACTCTGAGCCAGGGAGAAAGGGGCACACGCTCAATCCCAAATCAACCTAGCCCCATAGAATGGAACTTTACTCAGACATACAGAAACGCTGCACGCACGAGCACACGTGATGATGTCATCACTCACCACTGGAATACGGAGATGGAGTGGTCGTCCACAATCAGCTTCCCGTCCTCCATGCTCACCTCACCCTTGTAACGGCCGTGGGTGGAGTCATACTTGAACATGTAAACCTGTGGAGAAAGAATGTTGGAGAAAAAAAACAAAACGGACATTGTCAGAGAACATCAAGGTTATCAGTTCATTACACATGATGGGGTAATCGGTGTGTTATTACAATAAATACTACCACATAAGCACAGGTAGCTTGACCTGGCCTCCTCTGATTAATATGGCAGGGTGCCATGTTATATTAAGGCTGTTGATTGAGGGACTGAAAGAGACTCAGCTCACCATGTACTGCAGGTCGATGAAGGGATCGTTGATGGCAACGACTTTGATTCCCTTCTGCAGGCAGGCCCTGAGGACCAGGCGGCCAATGCGGCCAAATCTGGACAGAGAGAGGGAAAGGGTAGATTCAGTACACAGGGCGACATGGGATTTCTACCCTAAAAACCATTCTAAAATTCCCTCGTCCGGTCTCTGTATTGGGATTGCTGTGAAAAATTCCAGATGATGCTAAATTAACATGTTTTAGTTAGGATTTACACAGCATGTGGAAGGGTGAGTGAAGAAATGTGTGTACTTAACCGTGTGACTGCTGTATGTGCAGTGGTGTGCTGGTTTACAGTGTAATCCTTATTATCTGCTAACAGTGCTGTCCTCTTCCCATCTAACACTACTGACTCCCCTCAACACCACACCTGGGGCCGGTTGCACCGTTTGGTCGTAACTCTATGTCCAACGTAACATGTGCTCTACGCCGGACCTAAAAATGACACCGGTTACAGCACGTTTGACCACACAGCTATTACTTTAAAGTATTTAAATTAGCCTACTTTATTCCAATATTTTCGTAATTTGGTGATATTCATTCCCACAGTAATTATTGATTGACCCATCCAGACGTGGTTTAGAAAACATGCATAGTGGTGGGCTTTGCAAAGTGATGAGACGTGCCTCGCAAAGTTCAGTATGGTCACGAGGATGGTAACAGCCTAGCAACCATCATTATAAAGCATCAAATCTCATCAACGCCCATTGCTTACGCCGGACATAGCTACGACTACATTCTTATCCCAAAGTTGGATGTAGCTACGCCCAAACTGAAATTTAAGAACAATTTTTACACTCAACTGGTGCAACTGGCCACTGATGACAACCACAGGCTCCGTGGGGACTGACAGACACCCAATGTCTGCTCACTGTTCGCTGCTCCCAAATGCAATTTACACCATAGATCCTTCAGTTATAAATGTGCAATGCAATTGCAAAACACACTGATATTGCGTCATAGCCTGTTATTATTACATAAATCTTAACTTGGGTTGGATGTCTTTGTTGGTGCACATGGGTAATTTCTCTTTTTTAATGACACCGTTTTTGATAAATATGCAACAATGTGTATTAGAGGTGAATGTAATACTTACCCGTTGATTCCAACACAGAGGTCTGACATAGTTGCTGTTGATTGGGTTGTAGTGGTGAACCTGAAACAAGACATTAGAAAATGTATTGTAACAAAAGTATCTCTCCCTGTAGAAACAGCAAAGTCTTGCATATGTACAGCTTTCACAATTAGGGTAGGCCATCTAACACTGAAGCTTCCCAGGCCGTCTATTTCCACAGAGCACAGTGCCTAGAATCTGCAATCAATCTTTTTTTTCTATAACAGCAGAGAAAGTAGTACCACAGTTTAATTTGTCCAGTTATGTAACAGCAGATAGCTAAGTCAAACACTTGTTCTGCTATGTAGTGCAGGACTAGGTGGCCTAGAGATGGGAGGTGTAGGTTAGATTTGTGTCCCTAACTTGGCTACGTGAGGCTCCATTGTCTCCAGGCCTGTTTAACATGCCAGACAGAGAAGCAACAGGCCCATACTTCCTATTCAGAGGACTTCCTTTCTGTATAGTCCAGGGGAAACTAACCCAGTATGGAACAAAGACTGGGTTCTGGGCTCCTCCCTTCTAGCCTGTCTGAATGCACAGGGGATATAAATCAGTAGCTCTCCTCCGCAATGTTAACTCACTGTATTACCAGCCTGTAGGCCTGGTGCCAGGCCAGTCTCATTACTTTCCAGAGGAACGATAAAACACAGCCTTCCACTTTAACCTTCTGGTTTAATAGGAGACTAGGCTATTCGTCTACTTTGACTTCTCCAATGGTCCCATATTGGAGGATTGGACACAGACATGCTTTTCTGTTCTCAGCTCAACTTGCATGGAAACGTATAAATATGAGCCTTGGGATAGACATGACTTTATGGGCAAGCTGCTGCATGTGTGGTATTTCTGACAGAGTGGCTGGCTGTTCTGTACAGGAGCATGTTTGGAGGTTTCTAAAAACACTGAGATAGGCCATTGGTTATGTCTACTAAATAAGAGGGAGGGTTGTTACTGAATATAATCAAATTGTAAATTTCAAGCTCCAGACTAGTACTTTTAATTCCCCACTGGTGCAGTGAATGGAGTTGAGGCACAGAAGGCATTGGTTTTGCAGTCTGACTGCGTTAGGTGAGGAGGATTCACGGTGAGCTTGGCCCAGTTGGTTCATTATAGGCCAGTCAATCCAGGCAGCATATGCAGTGCATTCTGGGGCTCTTTAAAAAGACCACGGGCTGGAGGAACAGGCAGATTAGGATAAGCCAGCTGGGTTAGTTGTGGACACTTCCTGTAACTAGAAAGCAAGTTATTACAGCTGAGACTATAAAAATAAGGCTTTATAGTTTAACTTCACATACCGTTTGAGCAAGTCAAAGAAACGTTCAACCAAATGCTGAAGGTAATTTGAGGTCAGGAGAGGTTTGAACACATTTGAGGCAATACTTGCAAAATACAGTTGACCAATAACAATGTCAGGTACATGTTGAGGATGGACCGCATAACGAAGTTACTACCCTTGGCTAACAAAGTGATGCAACAATCAGGAAATTCCTGCTTCTTCATTTTGCGTCGATGAAAACATTTGTTGGAAATTGATGTGGCAAACTCTTATATCAATTTTTAAACATTGCTGATAAACAAGACCTAGCCCTGGGCTATAGAGTTATCAATGCATCATATTTACCATAATCTGTATTGCTCTATACAGCGGCAAGAAAAAGTATGTGAACCCTTTTGGAATTACCTGGATGTCTATATAAATTGGTTGGATTTTCATCTAAGTCACAATAGACAAACAATTTGCTTAAACTAATAACAAATTCTTGTATTTTGTCTATATTTAATAATTCACATTGTAGGTTGGGAAAAGTATTTGAACCCCTAGGCTAATGATAAAAGCTAAGTGGAGTCAGCTAACCTGGAGTCCAATCAATGAGACGAGATTGGAGACATTGGTTAGAGCTGGCCTGCCCTATAAAAAAAAAACTAACAAAATTTGAGTTTGCTATTCACAATAAGCATTGCCTGATGTGAACCGTGCCGCGAACAAAAGAGATCTCAGAAGACCTAAGATTAAGAATTGTAGACTTGTATAAAGCTGGAAAGGGTTACAAAAGTATCTCTAAAAGCCTTGATGTTCATCAGTCCACGGTAAGACAAATTGTCTATATGGAGAACGTTCAGCACTGTTGCTACTCTCCCTAGGAGTGGCCATCCTGAAAAGATGACTGCAAGAGCACAGTGCAGAAGGCCCAATGAGGTTAAGAAGAATCCTGGAGTGTCAGCTAAAGACTAACAGAAATCTCTGGAACATGCTAACATCTGTTGATGTGTCTATGATACGTTAAACAAGGGTGTTCATGGGAGGACACAACGGAAGAAGCCACTGCTGTCCAAAAAAGACATTGCTGCACGTCTGAAGTTCGCAAAAGAGCACCTGGATGTTCCACAGCGCTACTGGTAAAATATTCTGTGGACAGAAACTAAAGTGGAGTTGTTCGGAAGGAACACAACGCCATGTGAGGACAAAAAAGAGGCACTGCACACCAACATCAAAACCCCAACCCAACTGGAAAGTATGCTGTAGGAAGCATCATGGATTGGGGCTGCTTTGCTGCCTCAGGGCCTGGACAGCTTAGTATCAGCGACAGAAAAACGCATTCCGAAAGTTCAAGACATTTTGCAGGAGAATGTTAGGCTATCTGTCCGCCAATTGAAGCGCAACAGAAGTTGGTTGATGCAACAGGACAACGACCCAAAACTAAATCAACAGAATGGCTTCAACAGAAGAAAATACACCTATTGGAGTAACCCAGTCAGAGTCCTGACCTCAACCCGATTGAGATGCTGTGGCATGACCTCAAGAGCGGTTCACACCAGACATCCCAAAAATATTGCTTAACTAAAACAGTTTTGTAAAGAGGATTGGTCCAAAATTCCTCCTGACCGTTGTACAGGTCTGATCCGTAACTACAGAAAACGTTTGGTTGAGGTTATTGCTGCCAAAGGAGGGTCAACCAGTTATTAAATCCAAGGGTTCACATACTTTTCCCACCCTGCACTGTGAATGTTTACACAGTGTGTTCAATAAAGACATGAAAATGCATAATTGTTTGTGTGTTATTAGTTTAAGCACATTGTTTGTCTATTGTAGTGACTTAGATTAAGATCAGATGAAGATCAGATCAAATATAATGACACATTTATGCAGAAATCCAGGTAATTCCAAAGGGTTCATACTTTCTGCCACTGTAGGTGACATTTAAACCAATAAAGCAAATGACAAATGAAAAAAAAAAAAGAGACTATTGATTTATCCTAGTCTGCCATGATGACAGATAGTGATTTTGGCTGCACATGGAGGTCCAATCTAACAGGACTAAAATAACATTTAGGTCTATAAAAGAAAAACAAATCCATGACCATGTCCAGTTCAAAGGAAAAGTAAATGTGGTTTGTTTCTTCTCTCAAGTTAGGATAAATCATTAGGCCATAATCTGGCCTTGCTGTAACCTTACCCAATTAAAACTAAAATTCTAAGGTTATTAACACATCAGCAACTGACTGTACGAGCGGATGTTACGCCTAAAATGAGACCTTGAAAAGGCCTGAGTGCCTCTTTGTAAACTTAAGTGAAGGGGTCACCATAACCTCGAAATCAGACACTGATATAAAAACCCTGGACAGATAGGCTATATTAGTCACGGCTTGAAGGGATCCAGCTTTTGTCAAATTAACATCAATTTTTTATTTTTTTACATTTTAGCTAACCCCAATCCTTTTCCTAACCGTAACCTAATTATCCTAATCAGCTACGAAAAGTCAAATCTGATGTTCATTTGACAAAAGCTGGATCCCTATATGAAGGGAGTCCCAGTTATCCTCCATTAGCTTTTCCACTATGAGCGGAGGGTCACTGAAATGGGTGCACAAAACAATCCATACCCGGAACAGAACTAGTACTGAACTCGGGGCATTAGGCTAGACTAGTGGGAACAAAGCCCTTGGGGCTAAAACACCTCCGACCAATCGAAGCAACACTTTGGTCAATCAACTCAAAATAGCTATAAATAGACCTAGGTTCTTCCGACAGATTGTCTGGTTGTCCAATGTCTAGCACCCGGTTCAAACTGTCTGGGTGTAGGCTATAACATGAGGGCTATGCAAAACTACATATTTAATTGGACTAGTATCATAAAGTCAAGTACCTTACTGAATGTGCTTAGGATCTGCAGTATCCTCCAATGAGCAATAAATCATAGATCTCCTCACAACTCCTCTCCACAGCTTGCAGGCCTCTATGTAAAACTGCTGTGCTGCAGCAAGGTAGGACTTAGTGCTGTCTTTGAAAGGACACACAGGATTGCCCTTGCATCTGGTTGGTGTAACGTTAGACAACTTGATAATCTGTGCCCGTATTCCTGTGTGTGGCTCCCACCGCAACTAACCCAGCTGGCTTATCCTAATCTGCCTGTTCCTCCAGCCCGTGGTCTTTTTAAAGAGCCCCAGAATGCACTGCGTCTGCTGCCTGGATTGACTGGCCTATAATGAACCAACTGGGCCAAGCTCACCGTGAATCCTCCTCACCTAACGCAGTCAGACTGCAAAACCAATGCCTTCTGTGCCTCAACTCCATTCACTGCACCAGTGGGGAATTAAAAGTACTAGTCTGGAGCTTGACATTTACTTTGATATATTCAGTAACATTGAACGTTTGGATAAGGACATTAAAAAAAGATGTCATCAAGTTAGACTGTCTGGCCATCTTCAATTCTCCTTGCCACGCAGACATCACAAGGTGACCCAGCCATTAGTGATACAGGCAAGCAGGCAGGGAGGCTCCATGTTAGTATCGTGTTCTCACATTCCTCCCTCCTTTATATTCTGTTCACACCTTCCCTTTCTCCCCTTCAGCTGCAGTCTGGTTCAATCCACATAGCAACTCCACTGCACTAGCTCTATCACCTCCATGTTGTTTCTTGAGAAAAACAGAGTAAACAAGCCCCATGCCTGTATCTTCAAGGCCGATGTGGTCTTCAAAAGAAAATGTTGGCGGGTTCTGTTATTGTGTCTGAAGTACTACCACCCCTCTTTTGGTCTCAAGAGTACGCAAGTGGGCTGACAAATAGAATCCTTTGTCGAGGGGACCAATCAATACTGGACTTGTGTTCTGGATGCCTCAAGATGTCAAATGGCTCTCAAGAGCTAAAATGTGGAGGAATTCAACAGGCGCACACTGCTGACAACATGGTGGTGACTCTTATTAAAGTCCAGCACAGACAAACGGCCACTGTTTGTACAGGCATATAGGATCCACCTCTGCCTCAATCAATTATCTGCCTGTTCTACTGACACAGGTTTAAATGAACCACATGTCTGCATACCATTTTTTAAATTTTTAGTCATTTTAGCAGACGCTCTTATCCAGAGCGACTTACAGTAGTGAATGCATACATTTCATTAAAAAATTCCCGTACAGGTCCCCCCTTACCAACACCCCATGATCAGGTTCCAAACACTGCAAAGAGTAGTTTGTGATTATGTCATTCAAGCAAAAGCATGAGCCATGGTATATTTAGGGCTGGCACAATTACTGTATAACATTGTAACAGATGAAGACTGTCAAAATAACCTTCATAACACACACATGAGTACCAGTCAAAAGTCTGGACACACCTACTCATACCAGGGTTTCTTTATTTTTACTATTTCCTAGTGTGCAAAGCTGTCAAGGCAAAAGGTGGCTACTGAAGAATCTAAAATATATATTTTGATTTGTTTAACACTTTTGGTTACTACATGAGTCCATATGCTTTACTGCATAGTTGGTGTCTTCACTATTATTCTACAATGTCAAAAATTGTAAAAATAATGAAAAACCATTGAATGAGTAGGTGTCCAAACTTTTGACTGGTACTTAGGCTTGCAAAGGGTTGAAAACATTCTGGTAAATTTCCGAAATTGTTCCGGAAATTTATTTCCTGGGAAATTTGCTTAAATTCATCAAAAAAAGTTAGCTTATAACAGTGAACCTTCTTGGGATACACATGGCAATTCTAGGTCTTGTGGCATATTTTGGTTCAACTATCCCCAATTCAATGGAATTGGAACCCTCTGCATGCACAGTGTATTCTTCCATCACATGTGCAGTGTACTCTTCCATCAAGATTCTCAAGATCTTGCAAACTAATGAGATGCTATTGAGCCCACACTACTACACTGTCTGAGCCAAGGACTACATGCATTCTGGTAAGTTTTGATTACAATATTGGGTGGTGTGAACATATTTTATATGATATTTTGTTAACTAGTAAATAGTAGCCCATTTACTAGTTAATGTGTAACTCTGTTGTTGTATGTGTCGAATTGCTATGCTTTATCTTGGCCAGGTCGCAGTTGCAAATGAGAACTTGTTCAACTAGCCTACCTGGTTAAATAAAGGTCAAATCAAATAAAAAATAAATACTTCTATTTGAAGTGAAAATTTTGAATCAGACACCTTATCGATAGCAACAGCTCATGGAGTTTGACTCAATGGAGGAACGTAGTCAGAGAAATGCTGTTGAAGGTCTTGCTCGAGCTGTGTATGCAACTGGTTCACCTCGGATGCTCATAGACAATGTGTATTGGAAGAGATTTCTGAATGTTCGTTGCCCAGCATATATCCTCCAACCAGACATGTTTTATCTACTCATTTGCTGGATGCAGAGTTCAATTGAAGGTCAAGGAAATTATAGAGAAAGCAGACTATTGCAGTCATCTCTGATAGGTGGTCGAATGTTCGAGGGCAAGGAATAATTAACTACATCATCTCCACCCCTCAACCAGTATGCTACAAGAGCACAGCCACAAGGGACAGACAAGTCTCTACATTGCAGATGAGCTGAAGGCAGTTATCAAGGACATTGAACCACAGAAGGTATTTGCACTGGTGACAGACAATGCTGCGAACATGAAGGCTGCTTGGTCTAAAGTGGAGGAGTCCTACCCTCACATCACACCCATTGGCTGTGCTGCTCGTGCATTGAATCGGCTCCTCAAGGACATCATGGCACTGAAAACAATGGATACACTCTACAAGAGAGCCAAGAAAATGGTAAGGTATGTGAAGGGTCATCAAGTTATAGCAGCAATAAACCTCACCAAGCAAAGTGAGAAGAATAAGAGCACCACATTGAAGCTGCCCAGCAATACCCGTTGGGGTGGTGTTGTCATGTTTGAAAGTCTCCTGGAGGGGAAGGAGTCTCTCCAAGAAATGGCCATATCACAGTCTGCCGATATGGACAGCCCCATCAAGAAGATCCTCCTGGATTATGTATTTTTGGATAAAGTGGTAAGCAGCCTGAATCTCCTGAAACCTATAGCAGTAGCCATTGCACGGATTGAGGGAGGCAATGCCATCCCTGATGTTCAGACTGCTTGCATATGTAAGAGAAGAAATCCGTACTGCCCTGCCCACTTCACGGTTGCTCCAAGCAGAGGAAACTGCAGTTTTGAAATACATCAAAAAGCGTGAAGACTTCTGCCTGAAGCCCATACACGCCGCAGCGTACATGTTGGACCCCAAGTATGCTGTCTGGTGCAAAGATCAACAAGGCCTATGGTGTCATCACTACCGTGTCTCACCACCTTGGCCTGGATGAGGGCGAGGTTCTTGGCAGTCTGGTGAAGTACACTTCCAAGCAAGGGCTTTGGGATGGAGATGCAATATGGCAGTCACGCCAACATATCTCATCAGCCACATGGTGGAAGGGACTTTGTGGCTCTTTCCCCTGTTGCCTCCATCAACCTCCAAATCGCACCAACAGCCACCTCAGAGTGCAACTGGTCCTTGTTTGGGAACGCACGCGGCAAAGCACGCAACAGGCTGACCAATACAAGGGTTGAAAAATTGGTGTCCATCTGGGTAGATTTTAGGCTTTTAGAGCCTGACAACGAGCCATCCTCAACAAGGTTGGAAATTGACAGTGAAGATGAGGTCTCAGAGTCTGATGTTCAAGAGGTGGACATTGAGGAGGTCCAGGGAGAAGACATGGAAGCCTGAGAGGAAGACAACCAAAGCGTTAGTTTCTAGACTATCATTTTACAGATGTTGAAAACGTTTTTGGGAGATGCGATGGATCATTGGGGATCATTCAGTATTCTGTTCAGTGAAATCCTCCCATGTGAAGAGTCAACTCATTTAAAGTTCAATTCATAACATTTATTTCTATTGGGAGGATTTAATCATTTGCAATTATGTCTATTTATGATAAGGTAAAAGGTTTGTTTGTCTCCATATGATAAATATATCCAATGCAAAAAACAGCTACATTTAAATGGTATTAATATGCATATATTTCCCATGGAAAGTTTCCACCTCTGAATATTTCCCAAATTGTGCAACCCTACTGAGATATCATATATATATATATATATATATATATATATATATATATATATATATATATATATATATAATATCTATGATATCTATGATATCTATCTATATACACACACTGCTCAAAGAAAATAAAGGGAACACTTAAACACAATGTAACTCCAAGTCAATCACACTTCTGTGAAATCAAACTGTCCACTTAGGAAGCAACACTGATTGACAATAAGTTTCACATGTTGTGCAAATGGAATAGACAACAGGTGGGAATTATAGGCAATTAGCAAGACACCCCCAATAAAGGAGTGGTTCTGCAGGTGGGGACCACAGACCACTTCTCAGTTCCTATGCTTCCTGGCTGATATTTTGGTCACTTTTGAATGCTGGCGGTGCTTTCACTCTAGTGGTAGCATGAGACGGAGTCTACAACCCACACAAGTGGCTCAGGTAGTGCAGCTCATCCAGGATGGCACATCAATGCGAGCTGTGGCAAGAAGGTTTGCTGTGTCTGTCAGCGTAGTGTCCAGAGCATGGAGGCGCTACCAGGAGACAGGCCAGTACATCAGGAGACGTGGAGGAGGCTGTAGGAGGGCAACAACCCAGCAGCAGGACCGCTACCTCCGCCTTTGTGCAAGGAGGAGCAGGAGGAGCACTGCCAGAACCCTGCAAAATGACCTCCAGCAGGCCACAAATGTGCATGTGTCTGCTCAAACGGTCAGAAACAGACTCCATGAGGGTGGTATGAGGGCCCGACGTCCACAGGTGGGGGTTGTGCTTACAGCCCAACAACGTGCAGGACGTTTGGCATTTGCCAGAGAACACCAAGATTGGCAAATTCGCCACTGGCGCCCTGTGCTCTTCACAGATGAAAGCAGGTTCACACTGAGCACGTGACAGACGTGACAGAGTCTGGAGACGCCATGTAGAACGTTCTGCTGCCTGCAACATCCTCCAGCATGACCGGTTTGGCGGTGGGTCAGTCATGGTGTGGGGTGGCATTTCTTTGGGGGGCCGCACAGCCCTCCATGTGCTCGCCAGAGGTAGCCTGACTGCCATTAGGTACCGAGATGAGATCCTTAGACCCCTTGTGAGACCATATGCTGGTGTGGTTGGCCCTGGGTTCCTCCTAATGCAAGACAATGCTAGACCTCATGTGGCTGGAGTGTGTCAGCAGTTCCTGCAAGAGGAAGGCATTGATGCTATGGACTGGCCCGCCCGTTCCCCAGACCTGAATCCAATTGAGCACATCTGGGACATCATGTCTCGCTCCATCCACCAACGCCACGTTGCACCACAGACTGTCCAGGAGTTGGCGGATGCTTTAGTCCAGGTCTGGGAGGAGATCCCTCAGGAGACCATCCGCTACCTCATCAGGAGCATGCCCAGGCGTTGTAGGGAGGTCATACAGGCACGTGGAGGCCACACACACTACTGAGCCTCATTTTGACTTGTTTTAAGGACATTACATCACAGTTGGATCAGCCTGTAGTGTGGTTTTCCACTTCAATTTTGAGTGTGACTCCAAATCCAGACCTCCATTGGTTGATAAATTGGATTTCCATTGATTATTTTTGTGTGATTTTGTTGTCAGCACATTCAACTATGTGAAGAAAAAAGTATTTAATAAGATTATTTCATTCATTCAGATCTAGGATGTATTATTTTAGTGTTCCCTTTATTTTTTTGAGCAGTGTATATTATTTGGTGTGTGGAAAGAACAGCTGACTGAAAACAGGAGAGCCGAGCATTAATGCTGTTGACTCCGTTTCTGCTGTAACATGGACTCTACAACTTGAAACTTTGTTGCTCCTTTCTGAAACAAGCAAGATGCTGTAGCAAACTAATATTTGGTTGTCTAAGTGATTCCCCCTCCCTGCAGCAGCACATGCAGTCAGGAGTGGAGGAGAAAATGTGTCTTACATCTATTCCAGTGACAGCGGTCATTTGGCTGACCAATAACCGCCATCCAAAATTCCTTGACCTGACCGTCACATCACTAGGTATATTGACCATCATACCAATAATATTTCATAGCAAGGTATTAAAAATGCCTGGGGTAATAAAGCTCAATAATGAGTACTTTGTTTGAAACATCCACCATGGTAGTTGTCTGGCTAGACAGACTTAGAACAATCAGTCAAGTGCTATGGGGCTACTCCTGTTGGGGTGCAGCCGTCCACCCCTCCACTCACCCAGACAGGCACTGGTCCACAGCTACAGCGCCAACCCTGCAGTAAGTGGGTCATTCACCCCAGGGGCATACAGATACCCACTCAGGTAGAAAATGTCCCAGACAATGGGACAAAAATAAAGTGGGTGCGTCTCAATATGGAAGCGTTTATGAACGAGTTGGCCTTTTACTCCAATATTCATTAAAATGCTGACAATCAAGAAACAAAGCAAAAACCAGCGTGTGGCTGTGTTGAGGGATGAGGCAGATGGAAACCATTCCTGTTAGCAGAGGTGAGCCTGGGAGCCATTTTGAGGAAGTGGTGTGTCATACCACCACGTCCATTTACTGTGCTGCACACAGGAAGAATGACACACAACCAGGCAAATATGATGCAAGAGGTTAGCTGAGTAATTGTAGGTAATATATATATTTACAATGTAATAACAATAAATATACTATAATTTCCATGACCAGCATTGTCATTTGCATAGAGAGCACCCACATTAACCTCTGTTGACCTCCACAATCTGTCTTAACCTCAGCAGAGAGAGAGAAAATGTGCTGCCTCACCCACCCACTGGCATTTTCTACATTCCCAGGCATGTCTTGTATTGACTAGAACTCAGTAGTTTTCCACTGTTGAGACCTGAGCCACGAGGGGCTGGAGACTCAAGACACAGCTCAGTATTCAACCTGCTCAGACTGCCACGCGCCTTTGGATAATAAACTGCATTAAAACTCACGCAGCCTTACATGTAGATTATTTTCAGTAAAGCAATGTATCAAACCTCTTCTGTATTTATGAAACAAATGTGATCTAAAAAAAAAACACTTATAGTCAAAAGCATGTTTTCAAGATCATTTTGATTCGTTTGAAAATTCTGATTGTATAGCCTACTGGTTCTCAGTCTGAGAATGTTATCAGTCTAATATGGTTGGACAGCTGTCAGAGAGAGCAGCATGATGTCCAGTCCTCCTGTACAAGCCTCAGGACCAGCCAGCCTCAGCACCTTGCCTCTTTACTGTCGCATGACTGCCCTCATTGCAGACAGCCAGTCAACTCACAACTAAATATCACACCATCAAGGCCTAGTAATAGACTAATGTAGTCAGCTTTGTCTGGACAAAACCAGACACTTGCTAAATGCATAAAAAGCCAGTCACCTGTCCTGTGGTGATAAAAGAACATCAAGTTGTAACCCTGTTGTGTCATGTCAGACTAAATCTTCAAGGCGGCAATACGTTTAAGTCCATTTGTTTTCTGTTAGAGCTGTGAAGCCTAATAGGTCAGCAGGAGATGCCGACCAACCAGAACACAACAGGAAGGCACACAGAGAGATGGGAAAGGCATGACGGTGGCCGCTGCAGAACAGAACAGCCATGAATAAATGAACGGTTGTAGCAAACTGCAGGGGATCGATTATTAAGGAGGGTTACGTCTGCAATGTCGAACGCGGCCAGTGTCACCCTGCCAGCATGTGATCTCCCCGTCTGCCTGAAATGTGCAGCTGAGTCGGGGGGGGATTCGGGAGAAACACAACATCCATGTGATAATTTACTAATGTCATCTTTGGGGAAGTGATAGCCATCTCTAACCCCAGCATCAAGAGAGGACTCAGTCAGCACGAATCAAATTCAAAAGTCAAGTCTAGTTAAGCCAGGAAGTTAACTATCAACCCAGGCAGTTATACAGCTAGTGATGGGCTGCATGTTGCATCAGCAGTGCTTATCAAGTTCACCACTATACAAGCCAGAACTACACAAAAATAAGCCTACGTAAGGCAGGTAAAGAACAATGTGTTCCCTTTCACAGATAAATCTGATTCAACAGCCATACACTAACAATACATGTATAATGAACACACGGATAGGATTCTTCACACACACATACTGTAAATAATGGTGTGGGAAATCTCCATGGTAACCTCAAGATGATTGTAAGTGCATACCAAAAAAAGGAAAGTGCATTGAGCAGGTCAGAGAGAGGGAGTAGAGTTTGAGGGAACCACCTCATTTTACATAGGAAGACACTGGTCGCGTTCGACATTGCAGACGACTTCAAAAGAAAGTCAAGACTGGCTGATTAACTTCCACCATAAATAACTATTCCATTCTATTTGTAGATCAGTCAGTCTCAATTTTCCCATGATACATCACGGTTTCGATGATCTCGAACATGGCCTTTGAGTCAGTCTCTCAGCTGCAGGCATGTTCAGGCCTAAAACTGGAAAATAGGTCTAGGCCCCATCTATAATCCCACGACCAAACCAGTACATCATCATCATCATCATCATCATCATCATCATCTTGTTTATATTAGGCCTTTGCATGTGCAATCAATGCCCTTAGCAGTCTTCCAGAAGGATACTTGACACAGTGCACATGCATACAAGCAGGCCAAATTAGATAAATGAGCAATTTACTAATGAGGATGATGATATGCATTACATATTGGTCACTGAATACATTTTAACTTTAAAATCCCTTCATTCTGAAATCTATAATTATTTCAACTATTCTAACATGCCATTTCTGTTCTTTTCGATGAGGAATAATTTTATATCCAGAATATAATAAGTGGTTTATGCAGGAGGCAATTAATTCAGCAGGGAATCAGACACTCTTTATGGCATCGCCTGGAAAATAGGCTGGGTCTGTAAAATGACCTTACAGTATGATACGACCTTCACCATCGCAGTGATGAAGGCCCATCTGGAGATGGCTGCCTCTCCATAGTGACCCGAGTCGAAACCTGTTGTTCCTGTCTTTGCAAACGGTTGACATCTTGATTAAAGTTTTAAAACGTATATTTTAGCAACTAATACAATTAGCTACAATTCGGACAAAGTAACCTAATCGGTAGGCACATTGATGCGACACCGCACACCATGGCTTCCCCCTTCAGAGAGCATCATTGGAATCATGCAATTCATCTTCAATCATTATTAATCTCAAACCCAAAATTAAAACCGTCAACGTGAATGTATCAATTACAATTCAACTTCATTAAAAAAAGTGGGCTCGGCTTAATTTGGCTACATTTTTTGGTTTAGATTTTTCATCATTGCGACCGTAACATTCTATAATCCTATGACGCAATCAAAAGAATTCATCATCAGTTTGTGGTGAGGCACGTAGCCAGTTAGCTAGAGTAACATTTCTGGGATTTCCTGTACAGTCATCTATGCCAGAACTCTTGATTTACACCGACCATTTGATACAACTATTTAGGTGCAGATGTGGGGAAAAAGATTAACTGGTTATTTATTGCATGAAGGCAATCTAAATGTTGTATGAAGCCACAATATTCGTTCTCAACAGTCTTCCGAAAAACGCACCGTCGTTCGAGCTACAGTGTCACGTAACCTCTGCACATTTTGCCTTCTAATGAATTCTCTTGTTGGTCTCAATAAACGCTCAACTCGTGTCTTAATAAACAAGATTGGTATGTGCTTTGCATTAGTTAACAAACTACGTCATATTTTCAGAAATTAAGTTGTACAGAAACGCGAATTATTACACAAGGCCATTGGCGCATCCTTTCCCCGCCTCCATCATTTCCTGGCTTTGTAATGTTAAAGCGAAAGGAGAGGCTCAGATGTAGCTACTGCTACACTATTACAACGGTATTCAAAAAACTAAAAAGACACAAATGAAGCAATAAATATTACAATGATTGTTGTATAAGAAGTCCTCTTATCGATCATACATACCTTGAGAGGAGATGCTGCAGTGACTGTGCAAGCAGAGGGAACAGCCTTCTAAATTTATAGCAGACTAGTGACACGCGTATTGGTCTAATTGCCCTAGAAAATGACGTCACCTGATCTACTGGTGGGTCACGGCTGCTATGGAAACCATTGCCCGTTGCCAAATTATGGGCGATACGGGAGGATGCTGCAAACGGATTTTTAAAATGAATATTTTACTTAACTAGGCAAGTCAGTTAAGAACAAAGTCTTATTAACAATGACGGCCTACACCGGACAAACACGGAAGACGCTGGGGCAACTGTGCGCCGCCCTAAGAGACTCCCAATCACGGCCGGTTGTGATACAGCCTGGAATCGAACCAGGGTGTCTGTAGTGACGCCTCTAGCACTGAGATGCAGTGCCTTAGATCACTGCGCCACTCGGGAGCTGATGATGCACTATACATCCAACCAAGCATCAATTGAGTATTTAGAAATATAAAAAAATAGGCTACGAATGTTTTTTGTTGTTGTTATGAACAGAAATCGAAATTAGTATTTTATATTATTTTCACACACTGAACCATAACCATACTAACGGATCATTAATGACAAAGTCGTTAATTTGCATAATTTGATGGAAAAATCTGAGAGTACCGCTCTAAAATTCCACATGCCGCAGCACGTGACTATCTGGGCAAGTGTTCTGCAGAGCATCCGGCTGCTGGGCTACGTGAGATATGGTGCGTGCCCTTGTGGAATGGATGAAAACCGTGTGAGACCATATTGTGGTGAATCATCATCCATCCATTGTAGTTACACACGATCTCAATGTAATAACGTATTTCACTAATCTAATTTCTGAGTGTAAAATAATATCGCTAGGGAAAAACATACAATTATTTTATGGAAAGGGGATACCTAGTCAGTTGCACAACTGAATGCGTTCAACTGAAATGCATCTTCCGCATTAAACCCAACCCCTCTGAATCAGAGGCGTGAGTTCTGCCTTAATCGTCATTCACGTCATCGGCGCACAGATATTGTTGTGTGTTAACTGCCTTGCTCAAGAGCAGAACGGCAGATTTGTCCACGTTTCCGGCTTGGGGATTCGAACCTACGACGTTTTGGTTACTGGCCCAAAGCTCTTAACAGCTATGGTGGTATGCTACCTAAACGTTGAGTTTTGAAGTCGACTACAACAGGGTGTATATTAAATGTTACTTCGCATATGATGACTTGCGTAAGAATATCTAAATGAATAGGAATAATAATATGTGAAGCCAATTAGCTGTCAAACCATACAGTCATTATGTCAAACCATGAACACACTGTAGCCCACTTTTCACAATGGCGTCATCGTGGGTAGTACGTTGAAATGATCCAAAAGAAAAGGAAGTACATCAATGACTTCATATCCCTCAATTTTGGTAAGCTTGTTTTCGTTGTGGAGGTGTCAAAGCTATATTATGGATTTGAAAAAATGAAATTCTTAAAGGTAACATTCATTCTGGTGGGAACATTACTGTTGCATACCGGTGTTGTTAATGCACAAAAATAGGGAAAGGTCAATAACAAGGATAATGCTACTTGATGAATCTATTATTTTCTTTCAGCAATATCTTTCCTCTAAGGAGAGCAGCACCATCAAGAGAGTCAGGAAGTGAATTCTGTAAAGTCATCGAGGTGAGTAGCCTACCCACAACCCAGCTCAGCCAATGGCAGTACAGCTCAGCTACCCACTGCCATACGATTGGATCAACCAGAGGTAGACTGAGCGACACAATGTACAAACCACTGAGTGTCTCTGGCTTTTAATAAAGGGATTCATTCATTTGAAATTATAATAGTGGAGAAACATTTAAGGTATCTCTCTAGAAAATGAAGTCATACAATACATTATATTTGACACACTTTATTCATACAAATACATAAATACAATGCATATAGGCTACTGTACCACCAACATTATCACCAAGAAAGAACCCTTGACGCCAAATATGTGTGATGTTATACATAAAAAGGCAATGGAATTCAGAAACAAAAGGCAATCACCCACAGACATCCACATACTGGATTTACAAAAGGAAATTATTCTAAATTAAAATTGATATGACAAACTCACATCAAGCATTCAATTTTTTTCTATTAGAACATGGAGGTGTGTCTTTACAAACATATCACAAAATAATTCATGGTTATTGTTTCAATGTATAAGATTTGGTTCCATATCAGAAATGGTTTAGGATATTCAGAGCTATACTTGTACAGAGTTTGGCAAACCTTGTTTGATATTTAAATTGTATTGTATTGTAATGGAATGTTTGGGACCAAGATGGAGGACAGTGTGCTAGCCAGACTTCTCTGTATAGCAGGTTGACGTTTATTGTCATGAGTTTTGTCCTAGAGGCAGAACTGAGAAATTTGGGTATATTGTAAAAATTCCTGAAAACAAACATGTGTTTTTTCAGTCTTAATTTAAGTTTAGGGCTAGCCATTAGCTAGTGTGGTTAAGGTTAGGGTTAGAATTCTAATCTGATTTCATGACTTTATGGCTGTGCCAGCTAGTGACCACTGCAGAGCAGAGCTGCCTCCAGAACACGATTCATGACGGGAAATGCTAACCTGCATCTTTATACCTATGTCTCTGGTCTAGATATATGCCCTCTTCTCTCAATAATACAGCTCCTGGTCCCACCAACCTGTGAGAGGGGAATGGAAATAATCTGAATTAGGGCTGACTACTGCAAGGAATGGATGGATAGATGGATGATAAATAGATGGATGGATAGATGCATGGAGGATGAATGGATGGACAAGACAGAGGCAAGAAAGGCTACTTACTTCCTGGATGTCTTCTGACCCCCAGCTTCCTGATCTCGTCATAGACAAAGATTAGAATTCCGTACGGGATTGGAACGAACCACCATTGGCCCCTGAAAGGGGGAGTTACACGCATGAACAAACCAACATGAAAGCCATCAAAACAATGACAGAGAAGATGAATCAACAACCATTCAAGTCAAACAGAGTGTAACAGTACCTAATGGGCATGAAGTTGAAAATGTTTGGCATCCCTGGGCAGTAGCACAGCAGGTTACCCAGTAACAGCTGGAAGACGATGGCACTCACCAGCACCTTGTTCCTGCACACAAAGGGAAAATATGGAGGATGGTCAAACAATGTTTTATTAGTCCTATCAAGATTGATACTTCCCATGTTATTTTGTTGGAAGCCTTCTCTGCCACCAGCCTTTCATAAACAATACATTTCATAGAGTATATGATTGTATGTAGGGAGTAAGAGACATTTGTTCCATGCAGTTAACATCCACTGACCTAAAGAAGCCCTGCTGGAAGATAGACAGACGGCGGGTTTTCCTGATCAACACATCAGCGATCTGGCAGATCTCAATACTGATGAAGAAGACAGTGTAGCAGGTGTACTGCTGATACAGACGCTGAGCATATGTCTGCAGAACAGAGAAGACAGGATATTTTCAACAGGCATTTCCAGGAGTTACAGGTAAGTGAGGGCGCTGTAAAGCCACACGCACTTGTCCATTCCTGGCCATAACACACACACACACACACACACACACACACACACACACACACACACACACACACACACACACACACACACACACACACACACACACACACACACACACACACACACACACACACACACACTTATCCTACAGTAAGCCACACACACTCACCCACTCCTGGCCATATCTATCCTACAGTAAGCCACACACACTCACCCACTCCTGGCCATATCTATCCTACAGTAAGCCACACACACTCACCCACTCCTGGCCATATCTATCCTACAGTAAGCCACACACACTCAACCACTCCTGGCCATATCTATCCTACAGTAAGCCACACACACTCACCCACTCCTGGCCATATCTATCCTACAGTAAGCCACACACACTCACCCACTCCTGGCCATATCTATCCTACAGTAAGCCACACACACTAACCCACTCCTGGCCATATCTATCCTACAGTAAGCCATACACACTCACCCACTCCTGGCCATATCTATCCTACAGTAAGCCACACACACTCACCCACTCCTGGTCATATCTATCCTACAGTAAGCCACACACACTCACCCACTCCTGGCCATATCTATCCTACAGTAAGCCACACACACTCACCCACTCCTGGCCATATCTATCCTACAGTAAGCCACACACACTCACCCACTCCTGGCCATATCTATCCTACAGTAAGCCACACACACTCACCCACTCCTGGCCATATCTATCCTACTGTAAGCCACACACACTCACCCACTCCTGGCCATATCTATCCTACAGTAAGCCACACACACTCACCCACTCCTGGCCATAGCTGTCCTGCAGGTCCTGCAGATGGACGTCCTCCCAGTGGGACCTGAGCCCCACACACAGCAGGGGATACCAGCCTTCCTGGGCCATCGCTGTAAAGTAGTCTGTGAAACCAGCGAAAGACTGGATCGCTCCTGGAGAAGGGGATAGGGGGAGAGATAAACCAAAAGAGAGGGAGGGAGGAGAAAATTGAACATGAAATATGTACTAATAGACTATTTGTAGGTTATCACCTTGAATATTGGTCAAGGTGATAGCTTCAAGGATCAATCGGTCTCAAAGGACCTAGTGAAAAAGCAAGGCCTTGTTCATACATTTACATACTACAGGAACATACATGAACCCTCACCAATCTGGAAGTAGGAGTAGGCAGCCAGAGATTCGTTCACCAACCTATCCTTACGTGGGTTCCTGGGTTTCAGATGCATAATATCACTCTCTGCCTTCTCATAGGCCAGAGACACAGAGGGAAACTGTAGGATAGAAGATGGATAATCGGCATCATTCTAGAATGGTCTTACAGTGCAGGGAGATGAGGGGTGAGGAAGAGGAGAAGACTCACAATGTCAGTGGCCAGCTCGATCATGAGGATGGTGATGCAGCCCAATGGCAGAGGAACACTGACAGTGATGTAGATGAGGTAGGGTGTGAGCTCCGGAATGTTCTTGGTCAGTGTGTACGCAATGGACTTCTTCAGGTTGTCAAAGATCAGACGGCCTGGGTGTCAGATATGGTCAAAATCAATCCCTCAATATCAGTATTACTTAGTATCATGAAGGCTTAACTTTGTGAAACCAAATATTGGTTCACAGAATACATTTCAAATGTAATCAGCCTGTTAAAATGGCTGTTGTTGTGTTTTGTGATTTGCTAAGACACTCTCACTCACCCTGCTCCACCCCTGTGACAATGGAGGCAAAGTTGTCATCCAGCAGAATCATGTCAGCTGCATTCTTAGCTGCATCAGAGCCAGCTATGCCCATGGCAATACCGATGTCTGCCTTTTTCAACGCAGGGGAGTCGTTCACCCCATCGCCTGTCACAGCCACAATGGAGCCCTTCGTGAGAGAGAAAGTGAGAGAAAGAGAGGGGAAGAGAGGGTTTGAGAGAGATAACATGACAAAAAAGAAGGGTTAGCCAAACCAAAAACCTCTCTGGAATGCAGTGTGACTAACAACTTGGTATGTGTGTGTGTGTGGGGGGGGGGGGCTCACCAGGCGCTGACAGCTCTCCACGATGATGAGTTTCTGCTGGGGGGAGGTGCGGGCAAACACCATTTCAGGGTGACTCCTCAACGCTTCGTCCAGCTCTTCACTGCTCATGTCCTTCAGCTGACCACCACTTATCACACAGGCACGGGCATCCCTGAAGACCACATAGAATAGATTAGAATATGATAGAATAGAATAGACATGTCAAATCCACTGACAGGGCGTTCTCACTCCTTCTTACTTGATATACAAACTCTGTATAAATAGTCAAATATGTCACAGGAGATTCATCAACCACAGTGAGAGTCAGAGTCCTAACCCTGCCAGACTGTGTTGGTGTTGGGGACCAAGACCCACCTCCTGTTGACCTGCTCCACTGGGATGCGTTTCCTGGTAGCAATGTCCTCTACTGTCTCACTGCCCTCTGTGATGATGCCAACGTTGGCAGCGATGGCTCTGGCCGTGATCGGGTGGTCGCCTGTCACCATGACTACCTAAGGGAGGTCACAGTGGAATGAGTTGATGTAGGTTGACGTGACACAATGAGGGAGACTGTGATGGCCTGTTACATTGTATTAGCTAAGTTCTAACTCTCTCTCTCCTTTTTTCTCTTTCTGTCTTTCTCCTTTGCCCCATCTCTCCCCCATTTTACCCTCGTACCCTTATTCCAGCCGTGCGGCACTTCATGACAGCATCAGGCACAGTGGCGCGTGGCGGGTCGATCATGGAGATGAGTCCAGCGAAACACAAACCAGACGTGGTGAAGTTCATCTCATCAGAGTCAAACTTGTAACCACGAGGAAACTCATTCTCATTCAGATAGATGTGACAGAAACCTGGAGACAAATGTTTGGACAGATTGGAGGGGTTAGTGGGTATTTATGGGCCTAAAGAAGAGATACCATTAAGTGTTGGGGAAGCTACTCTGAAAATATTGTTTACCAAGCTACAAATTAATTCACACTGGAAGAAGTTAAGCTACACTAAAGCCACCATTAAGAAAAACTTTGTTTACTTAACTGGTTGTTACTTAGAAAAGTAATTCACATCGTGATAAACTACTTTGTGATAAATTATCATATCTAAATCTGAAATGTCATAGACTACAAATTACAAGAACAGATCACTCTGCAGTCAGATGTTAACAGAATGTGTCATTTAACCTATTAAACACAAAATAATTGGCAGGTTTGTTGCCGAAAAATAAAGGAAATTCTTGCCTACTTCACCCATATTTTATTTTAGCCAAAAAAAGTACTGTGTAGTTCCAGTAGTTAGCTACAATGCTACATGGCCCAAAAAGTAACACTAAAAAGTAAAACTACTGAAAACAAGATTTGAATATAGTTGAACTACCACCAAGCTACTGCAAAATGTAGTTCAATTACTAGTTGAATTACATGTAGTTCACTATACCCCAACACTGTCCCTTACCCAGCACTCTCTCCCCCAGGCTCCCCAAGTCCATGTATGCGGTCTGGAAGGCCTCTCTCCACTGTTCATCCAGGGGCAACTCCTGGCCCTTGATCAGGATGGTGGAGCACCGCTCCAAGATCCTCTCTGGCGCCCCCTTCATCACCAGCAGGTAGCGCAGGTCCATGGGGTCTTCCAACTCATGCACTGACAGCTACTCGCCACCGGGGGGAGACAAATACTATTCAAACACAAATAGCTCATTCTGGTAATGCCATTAAAGTATGTCTAATAGTCACATGATACACCTATACAACATACTGTAGATTATATAACACACTTTCAACAGACTGACTTGAAATCAGATCAGAAAAGCAGGCCTCTTACCTGGAACTTGTTGGTGGAGTTGAATGGTACTTCAACAACCTTTTTGAATCGCTCCCTGTATTCCATCATGTTCCCTATGGCCAGCTCAGTGAACTTCAGCAGAGCTGTCTCTGAGGCGTCGCCCACCACTATTCTCTGTTGCACATAGGTGCATTGGAAAAAAGGTAACTCATAAATCATATAGTTTTCATTGATGCTGTGTCTGTGAATGAATGTGTCTGTTGAGGCTCGTGTCTATCAGCTCACCCTAGGAATAGGCAGAGACTCCTGGTTTGGTTTGAAGACGGCCCGGTTACAGAGTCCGGCCACTCTTGCCAACGATCGCCATGTCTCGGATGATTGGTCAAAGCTCTGACCTGATTGGTCCTCTGTGGTGTCTGCGGCATGGATCACACCGTCGAACCACAGGTGGGCCACGGTCATCCTGTTCTGGGTCAGAGTGCCCGTCTTGTCGGAGCAGATGACCGAGGTGGAGCCCAGGGTCTCCACAGCCTCCAGGTTCTTCACCACACAGTTCTTCCTGGCCAGACGCTTGGCCGTCAGCGACAGACACACCTGGGGGGAGAGAGAGGGAGATGGTTGATGAAAACTGTTAATAACCAACTTGATATAGGCCTAGACAGACCAAAGCCTCAGTGTTGACTCACAGTGACAGTAGCCAGCAGCCCTTCAGGTACATAGGCCACCACGATGGCCATGAAGAAGATCATAGCCTCCAGGAAGGCATAGCCGATAAACATGGCCACCACGAAGAAGGTGAAGCCAAAGAAGATGGCCAGCCCAGCAATGATGTCAACAAAGTGCTCAATCTCTATGGCAATTGGCGTCTTCTCATTGCCTACGCCTGAAGCCAAGCTGGCAATGCGGCCAATGATGGTGCGGTCACCCGTGTTGATGACCGTTCCTGTGGCCACTCCTGGTAGGGGCCAAGCAGAGAAAAAGGGATTTTAGATTACATTATGAGTGTAATGTTGATGTTTTTGCTCATTTTTGCTGTTATGAGTGTAAGTGTTTCTGTGTGAATCTTTTCTGTGTGTGATTTAATAAGGGTTGTGTGTCTGTCAAAGGAGGCTGGTGGTGGAATCAATGGAATGGTACCAATACTACCAAACACATCAAACACATGGAAGCAACATGCTTGACTCTGTTCCATTTATTCCATTTCAGCCATTAAAACGAGCCCATCTTCCTATAGCTCCTCCCACCAACCTCCTCTGGTGTCTGTCTGTAGTACCTTTCAGGAAGTGGTGGCAGTGTGTGTGTGTTTATGTGTGTTAGTGTGTGTGTGTGTAGCATAGATTGGTGGCACCTTAATTGGGGAGGACGGGCTCATCGTCCGGAATAAATGGAATGGTGTCTAACTCAAACACATTGTTTCCATGTGTTTGATGCCATTCCATTTACTCGATTACAGCCATTATTATGAGCCGTCCTCTCCTCAGCAGCCTCCTGTGATGTGTCTACCTTCCAGGCAGGTGGTGGAGAAGAAGGCGATGTTCTTGGTCTCTAGGGGGTTCTCGTGGGTACACTCCGGGGTTTTGCTCTGGGGCTCTGACTCTCCTGTCAGGGATGAGTTATCCACCTGGAGGGGATGATGAGATCAAGGAACTGACAGGGTTATAACATATGAAACCGACCAGGGTTCAAACCCAGGTCTTCTGCATAACCTAACCCTAACCCTAGCTTCATGTCCACACCCCGGGTCAACCTTAACCCTAACCCTAACCCTAGCTTCATGTCCACACCCCGGGTCAACCTTAAACCTAACCCTAACCCTAGCTTCATGCCAACACCCCGGGTCAACCTTAAACCTAACCCTAGCTTCATGTCCGCACCCCGAGTCAACCCTAACCCTAACCCTAGCTTCATGTCCACATCCCGGATCAACCATAATCCAAGCTTCAAACCTAACTCTAACTATAACATTAACACTAATCCTAACCTGAATCCTAGCTCTATGTTCACATTCCTGCTCAACCTGCATCAACACCCTTAGCCATTACTTTTGGGTTGAAAGTGTGTTAGTGGTCTATAATGGGAACTGGTGGCCTAGTGTACCTACCTTACAGCCCTGGGCAAAGATGATGCGGATGTCAGCAGGCACGCGGTCACCACCCTTGATCTCCACCAGGTCTCCCACCACCAGGTCCATGGCATTGATCTGGTTCTTCTGCCCGTCACGGATCACCAGGGCTTGCTAGAAAGAGATAGATGGTTATACCAAATCCCTGTATTTCAATGATTGACTGCCTTGGCTTAGTGCTGTAGTGAGTGGATTATGATCTGTGTTGATGAAAGGAATATTTTTGTCATGAAAGTAAACAGTTTCTTACTATAACAAAGTAACTGTTGTATGGGTATTTAGGACCAGGAGTGTTTCCTGCTCTGGTAACATCTTCAGCGAACACTCATGGCCCTAGTTATAATGTATTTCCCTAGTTCTAATGTATTTCCCTAGTTCTAATGTATTTCCCTAGTTCTAATGTATTTCCCTAGTTCTAATGTATTTCCCTAGTTCTAATGTATTTCCCTAGTTATAATGTATTTCCCTAGTTATAATATATTTCTCTAGTTATGTATTTCCTTAGTTATAATGTATTTCCTTAGTTATGATGTATTTCTCTCGTTATAATGTATTTCTCTGGTTATAATGTATTTCCTTAGTTATACTGTATTCTTTAGTTATAATGTATTTCCATGTTTTTACCTGTGGCACTAGATTTTTGAAGCTGGCGATGATGTTGGTGCTCTTAAACTCTTGGTAGTAACCGAAACAGCCAGTCACCACAACAACAGTGATCAGAGTGATGGCGAGGTACAGCTGTAGACAGGTTTGGTCACAGAGAAATAGTGATGAAACAAACAGTCACAATATGTTGACGCTGTAATACATGTTATTATCGTATGTATTCCCCTTTCTTCACATACAGTATTTTCTCCTTCACCCTCCTAGTGTAACTTTAGCCTTTCCTTCACCCTCCTAGTGTAACTTTAGCCTTTCCTTCACCCTCCTAGTGTAACTTTAGCCTTTCCTTCACCCTCCTAGTGTAACTTTAGCCCTCCTTCATCCTCTTAGTGTAACTTTAGCCTTTCCTTCACCCTCCTAGTGTAACTTTAGCCCTCCTTCATCCTTCCAGTGTAACTTTAGCCCCTCCTTCATCCTCCCAGTGTAACTTTAGCCTCTCCCTCAAATCAAAATCAAATCAAATGTACTTATATAGCCCTTCTTACATCAGCTGATATATCAAAGTGCTGTACAGAAACCCAGCCTAAAACCCCAAACAGCAAGCAATGCAGGTGTAGAAGCACTGTGGCTAGGAAAAACTCCCTAGAAAGTCCAAAACCTAGAAAGAAACCTAGAGAGGAACCAGGCTATGAGGGGTGGCCAGTCCTCTTCTGGCTGTGCCGGGTGGAGATTATAACACCCTCCTAGTGTAACTAGCCTCTCCTTCACCCTCTTATTGTAACTTTAGCCTCTCCCTCCCTCACCCTCTCATTGTAACTTTAGCCTCTCCTTCACCCTCTCATTGTAACTTTAGCCTCTCCCTCACCCTCTCATTGTAACTTTAGCCTCTCCCTCACCCTCTCATTGTAACTTTAGCCTCTCCCTCCCTCACCCTCTCATTGTAACTTTAGCCTCTCCTTCACCCTCTCATTGTAACTTTAGCCTCTCCTTCACCCTCCCAGTGTAACTTTAGCCTCTCCCTCCCTCACCCTCTCATTGTAACTTTAGCCTCTCCTTCACCCTCTCATTGTAACTTTAGCCTCTCCCTCACCCTCTCATTGTAACTTTAGCCTCTCCTTCACCCTCTCATTGTAACTTTAGCCTCTCCCTCACCCTCTCATTGTAACTTTAGCCTCTCCTTCACACTCTCATTGTAACTTTAGCCTCTCCTTCACCCTCCCAGTGTAACTTTAGCAAACACTTCAACTCTCTCCTTATCCATCTGTCAACAATCCCTTCCTCACTATTCTAATATTGTTCAGCATTCCTGCCCTATAGTCTCCTACTCCACGTCTTCCTCCACCTTTCTCCTCCCCCTCCTCCACCCCTTCCTCTCTCCTCCCTCTTTTTCTCTCCCCGCCCCATCCTCCTCACATCGTCAAAGCAGCCCAGGGTTCCCCTGGAGAACTCGATGCCGAAAGCAATGAAGCAGATGACGGCTGCCACCCACATCAGACACTGCAGCCCTCCGGCCAGCTGACGGGCAAACTTGACGTATTCTGGGGTCCCTTTGGGGGGCAGCAGTTCGTTGGGGCCGTCCCGCTCCAGAACCTCCGCTGCTTTGCTGGAGGTCAGGCCCTGCGGGGATTTAAGGAGGAGGAGGGGGGAGAGAGTGAGAGAGGGGGAAAGAGGGAGAGATTTACTCTATATTAGCAGCAGTCTGTTTCATCACACAGACAGATGGACAGAAACCCCATGGTAGCTTAGTTACCTTGGTAACACTGGTGGTATACCTCATCTCTAGCTCTTCTATTGTGATCTCGTGGTCGTCCTGTAAAGATTGACAGACTGTTAAAGCTACACTGTATTTATGCTGCAATTCTGTCCCATTTCATTTAATTTGGCATTTTCTTTCCAGCGCTCTCTCCTTCTGGTCTTGTGAATCGCACTCACAATGTCCATCTCCTTCTTCATGCCCTCTAGCCTATCCTTTTTCTTTATCTTCTTCTTTTTCTTCATCTTGACATCCACCTCTCCATTCATCTCAAACATGTCGTAAGAGTCCTGGAGGGGTGAATAAACAATATCCTTGATCATTGAAGGGAAATGAAATTTAATTCATGGCAATTTGATCAGAGCTTTGATTAATCACATAAATGGGTCACCTACCCCTTTACTCATGGTGGAGGGCCTGCCCAAATCAATTGAAGTCCAACGCTCAGTCCTCTTTCCCCCCGAAATCTTGGAAGCGTCTTTATATCCTCACTAGGGACGTTCCTCAGTGTAAAATCCCCAACCTCCAGAGCAGGACCAGACTGTTGGCTCAGCTTTATATACTAATGCACCGCCGTCACCTTCTCTACCCGCCCCAAAATGGCAGTGCCATTTTAAGTGTAGCCAATGTCACCCCTATTAAGGTGAATGGCAAAGCGTCCCCTACCCACTTTGGTGGCTCTTTCATATCAGTGCCAATGGCCTTGTGCGTAGGGCTTGTACCTGTCTTATCAGAATACACACGTTTCTACGTTCCCTGATTAACTGTAAAGCTATCAAGGTCAATGCCATTCCAAAGTCACAACTAGTTCTTTAACTTATGATAGGACAAATCTGTATTACATCAAGGGGGATTTTCTTCTGAGCTCAAATACCCATTAATTGACTGATATATTGACACTGAGACAATGACTGGTCCATTCAATGACTGGTACAGATATAGAAGACATGAATTGGATGAAACACATCTAGTGAGAAGTAGATTCAAATGCCTTGTATATACTATAGTTCATTATCTTCCCTCAGGAGGGCCTAACTTACAGTGTATATTACAAAATTGTAATGGTCAATTCAAATAAAATACAGTGGTATGGTCATGCCAGGCCAGTAAGCGTTTAGAAATGGAGACTTTTTTTCTACATTTCCTGTTTAGGGCCCAATGTGAGAACACCTTATCATTGGAAGAGTGTGTAAATACTTACAGTATTTGTGCCTCAGACTGCTAAAAGGTGTGATGGTGACACACTCCACATTGGCATCACTGCTGCGTCATCTGCCCTTATAAGTAAAGGACAGTTGAACATTAAAAACGAATTGACACTCACAACCTCTTATGTACTGCTCCGTGTTCCCATCACAAAGACACCAGTGGGCGGGAGATGAACTGGTGTAATACTTTTATTACTGTTATTGAACTACCACAATGCCTATTATAACTCTTATTGAATTAAGTGAAATAATGTTTGTTCACCGGGCAACATCCATCCAACAGTGAATTCTATCATCTGCCAATTTATCAATAATTTTCCATCATGTTTGTAAGACATGTATTGTAAGCACCCTAAACAGGTGATTTTTATAACTAACCCAAGTCTAACCCATGACTTGCCTAGTTAAATAAAGGTTAAATTTAAAAATATATATAATTTAAAAGAGATAGACCAGATTAGAAAAAATGTGCCAACCAGCGTTGAGCGAAACTGAGTGAGCTCAACTGTGAATGGAAGCCAGTTTGGATTTTGGTGTCACTCCTATCAAATCCCATTGAGAGCATACGTCACTGACAGAAAAACTTGAATTGTTGCATCTGGTTGTGTTGTTGTCCTCCGAAGGCTAGCTAGCTAGATAAAATGGGCCCTTTCCTAAATTAGCCATTAATGGAGATAGGGATGTGGACTTGTGGTTTAACTTCATTCTCTGTGCTGGCCCATGATGATAACAGTAACTCTGATCCAACAATTAGTTCATACATTGTTGTGCCCCTGGCCTGAGAGGATGGAAGTTCAATATGTAGCTAGATGTAGAAGGCTAATATTAACCAGCTAACGTTACCCATGAATGGAAGTTAGGCCAGCAAGCAAGCATTTTAGCCAGGTAGCCTAGGACAACAAAAAATGAAAGCGTGTACTGTATGACAGAGTGATAGATCGTTTCGTCAACATGAAAGAGAGGAGGATGGCATTGGCGTTTCTCTACAAGTAGGGTGAGTCAACATGCTTGCACGAACGCGCACACACACACAAGCACACAGAAATCAGAACCATAGACAGCCACATCATATTTAGCTTCCCTTGATTGATCTAAATTGTTTTTGGTATCTTTTAGTTGTTGCTGTATTAGACTAAGCAGAGGTGATTTGATGATGTTGAATTGTTGAAGTTGAAATGGTGCTGGAATAGTGGAGGCAGCTCCTGTTTTCTTTGCAACTTATGGTAACTCTCTGTGGTTCTAAATTATTAGTTGTTTAGTGGTCTGAAAATGTCAGAAACAACTTGCTTGACCATGCTCTAGGTCATGTAACTGTCTGTCACATGCAAATTCTTTGTGGACTTCACTGGACAGAGGTTGCTATGATCTCAGCGATCACTGCCTCATTGCCTGCATCCGTAATGGGTCTGCGACCAAACGACCACCCCTCATCACTGTCAAACGCTCCCTAAAACACTTCTGCGAGCAAGCCTTTCTAGTCGACCTGGCCGGGGTATCCTGGAATGACATTGACCTCATCCCGTCAGTAGATGATGCCTGGTTATTCTTTAAAAGTGCCTTCCTCACCATCTTAAAGAAGTATGCCCCACTCAAAAAATGTAGAACTAGGAATAGATATAGTCCTTGGTTCACTCCAGACCTGTCTGCCCTTGACCAGCACAAAAACATCCTGTGGCGTTCTGCATTAGCATCGAATAGCCCCCGTGAAATGTAACTTTTCAGGGAAGCCAGGAACAAATATACACAGGCAGTTAGAAAAGCTAAGGCTAGCTTTTTCAAACAGAAATTTGCATCCTGTAGTACTAACTCAAAAAAGTTCTGGGACACTGTAAAGTCCATGGAGAATAAGAGCACCTCCTCCCACCTGCCCACTGCTCTGAGGCTAGGAAACACTGTTACCACCGATAAATCCACTATAATTGAGAATTTCAATAAGCATTACTCTACGGCTGGCCATGCTCTCCACCTGGCTACCCCTACCCCGGTCAACTGCCCGGCACCCTCCACAGCAACCCGCCAATGCCCCCACCATTTGTCCTTCACCCAAATCCAGATAGCTGATGTTCTGAAAGAGCTGCAAAATCTGGACCCATACAAATCAGCCGGGCTAGACAATCTGGACCCTCTCTTTCTAAAACTAGCCTGTTCAACCTCTCTTTCGCATCGTCTGAGATTCCCAAAGAATGGAAAGCTGCCGCGGTCCTCCCCCTCTTCAAAGGGGGTGACACTCTAGACCCAAACTGTTACAGACCTATATCTATCCTACCCTGTCTTTCTAAGGTCTTCGAAAGCCAAGTTAACAAACAGATTACCGACCATTTCGAATCCCACTGTACCTTCTCCACTATGCAATCTGGTTTCAGAGCTGGTCATGGATGCACCTCAGCCACACTCAAGGTCCTAAACGACATCATAACCACCATCAGTAAGAGACATTACTCTGCAGCTGTATTCATCAACCTGGCCAAGGGTTTCGACTCTGTCAATCACCACATTCTTAATGGCAGACTCGACATCCTTGGTTTCTCAAATGATTGCCTCACCTGGTTTACCAACTACTTCTCTGATAGAGTTCAGTGTGTCAAATCGGAGGGCCTGTTGTCCGGACCTCTGGCAGTCTCTATGGGTGTGCCACAGGGTTCAATTCTCGGGCCGACTCTCTTCTCTGTATACATCAATGATGTTGCTCTTGCTGCTGGTGATTCTCTGATCCACCTCTACGCAGACGACACCATTCTGTATACTTCTGGCCCCTCTTTGGACACTGTGTTAACTAACCTCCAGACGAGCTTCAATGCCATACAACTCTCCTTCCGTGGCCTCAAACTGCTCTTAAACGCAAGTAAAACTAAATGTATGCTATTCAATCGATCACTGCCCGTACCTGCTCGCCCGTCCAGCATCACTACTCTGGACGGCTCTGACTTAGAATATGTGGACAACTACAAATACCTAAGTGTCTGGTTAGACTGTAAACTCTCTTTCCAGACTCACATTAAGCATCTCCAATCCTTAAATCTAGAATCGGCTTCCTATATCGCAACAAAGCATCCTTCACTCATGCTGCCAAACATACCCTCGTAAAACTGACCATCCTACCGATCCTCGACTTCGGTGATGTCATCTATAAAGTAGCCTCCAACACTCTACTCAACAAACTGGATGCAGTCTATCACAGTGCCATCCGTTTTGTCACCAAAGCCCCATACACTACCCACCATTGCGACCTGTACGCTCTCGTTGGTTGGCCCTCGCTAAATACTCGTCACGAAACCCACTGGCTACAGGTTATCTACAAGTCTCTGCTAGGTAAAGCCCCGCCTTATCTCAGCTCACTGGTCACCATAGCAGCACCCACTCGTAGCACGCGCTCCAGCAGGTATATCTCACTGGTCACCCCCAAAGCCAATTCCTCCTTTGGTCGTCTTTCCTTCCAGTTCTCTGCTGCCAATGACTGGAACGAACTGCAAAAATCTCTGAAGCTGGAGACTCATATCTCCCTCACTAGCTTTAAGCACCAGCTGTCAGAGCAGCTCACAGATCACTGCACCTGTACATAGCCCATCTGTAAACAGCCCATCTATCTACCTACCTCATCCCCATACTGTATTTATTTATTTATCTTGCTCCTTTGCACCCCAGTATCTCTACTTGCACATTCATCTTCTGTACATCTACCATTCCAGAGTTTAATTGCTATATTGTAATTACTTCGCCACCATGGCCTATTTATTGCCTTAACTCCCTTATCTTACCTCATTTGCACTCACTGTATATAGGCTTTTTGTTTTCTTTTGTTCTACTGTATTATTGACTGTATGTTTTGTTTATTCCATGTGTAACTCTGTGTTGTTGTGTGTCGAATTGCTATGCTTTATCTTGGCCAGGTCGCAGTTGCAAATGAGAACTTGTTCTCAACTAGCCTACCTGGTTAAATAAAGGTGAAATAAATAAATAAATCAAAGGTGTGGTTGAATTTATTCTGCCACTGTGCTTCTTATTGTCTCGCCCTTTATATCACAGTCGCACGGCATATGAATTAACAGGTTATAGAGCAAACAATGCGATTTTCACAACACATAGGTTGTAATTTTTTTTTTGGGGGGGGCTTCCCTAGTGATGTAACCCACACACCGCTGCTGTTCATCGACGAGATTATGTTCAAAATGTAAGCAAAAATCCATCTCGCTCCATCTTGTCCCACTGCCAGCCACTGGGCTTCCTCTCGTTATCATATTTGGTAGTGAGTGGAAACGCCAAGCTGATGCTTCACATTTATACATCCGGTTACATTTCTGGCTCATTGTTCTAACTGTGGTGGAACTATTAGAACAACATGGAGATGCTTTTCAAACAGGACACTAGTGTCCTAATCTCAGTAGGGTAGAGTGGGCTGGTGCTGGAATGTGTTCCAGTTTATAAATCAGAGAGGTAGTGGAGTGCCCACCGCTTGGAAAATACTTACACCAATCACTTAACAACTGCATGGTTTGGATAAATGCACAAACTATAATGGTCCTGTGACAATACAGAATTGAGAGTCGAGTTTAATATGTCGAAATACCATGCACAATATGCAAACACATTAAAAAAACAAATCCTGTGAAATGTAGGCTTTTTCTCTAATAGGTGAGCAGTTGTTGTCCAAACCCAAAGTGAAGTGGTCAGAATATCCTGGCTAAGGTGGTGGTGACACCTCCCATGCAGGCCTACGGGGGTTCCTTTAGACTACTGTGGGTAAATAGACTTACAGTAGGACCTGGGCCTGAGTTCGTTAGTCCAACAGGCACTTTGTCCTGCTATCTGATCACAGAGGTTGTGTTATCACTAACTGAGAGAGAGAGAGACTATATGCACATTGTTACAACACTGTACATAAAACATTTGAAATATCTCTATTATTTTGAAGCTTTTGTGAGTGTAACGTTAACTGGTCATTTCTGATTGTTTATTTCACTTTTGTTTATCCGTTAAACTTGCTTTGACATTGTAAAGATGTTTTCCATGCCAATAAAGCCCTTTGAATTTATTTGGAGAGAGAGAGAGAGAGAGAGAGAGGGAAAGAGGGAAAGAGAGAGAGGGAGGGAGAGAGGGAAAGAGGGAGAGGGAGGGAGAGAGGGAAAGAGAGAGAGGTAATAAGAGAGAGAGAGGGAAAGAGAGGTAATGAGAGAGAGAGAGAGAGAGGGAAAGAGAGAGAGGTAATAAGAGAGAGAGAGAGGTAATAAGAGGGAGAGAGAGAGAGAGAGAGAGAGAGAAAGAGGGAGGGAAGAGGAAAAGAGAGAGAAAGAATGCACACACATACAGTACACAGTAGCTTCAGTTAACCTCTACAAGCTGTTTTAACCTCATGTCTGTCATGTCATGTTCTTCCTTCCTCCTACAGAACAATATGGTTAGGGAGAGCATATTGGTGGTGGTGGGGGATCTTTGTTACTCCCAAATACTATTTTCCTTCCTGTTACTGTAGTTAGTATTAATGTAGCGAGTATTGTTTCTAGACATATGTCTTCTACATGAGCCTGGCAAGCTAAGCTATACAGTTGTCTACACAAACCAAAAGATGGCAGCAAGGCAACACTGACAAACCAGGACACACCCCCATCCAAAGCAGGCCAATGGACTCTCTCATGTGGGTGCATTGCACCCCCTGAGCAAGACTTACTGGCGTTGACACTGTGTGGCTTTGTGTGTAAATAGACTAAATGTGGGTGAGCAGACTTACTGGCATTGACGCTGTGTTTTTTTCTAGCGTTAAGTTTTAGTTCAGTTCGTAGAGCACAGATTTCCCAAGCAGTACGTTATTTTCAAGAGATATATGGATTATCTGTAGTATAACTTCTAATTTTAGATATGAATTTCCTTTTGTATTTTCCAGGCATACTCCATAGGCGGACCAGAACGGGGTCAATACGGACCGTGGGTCCTGAAAATGTTTTAATCATAATGATTAAGGAACTCAGTTGGGCTTTCAACTTAGTCTTGATTTTGTTGTAACGTTTGAGTCACTGATAAATAACGATATCCATCCGGACCTTTTGCCACTTTCTGTGTAAATTTGTGTAACCGGACTTTCACAAATAGTATTTGAGAACCCCTAACCTGGGTTAACAAGTTGAGGGATTTTCAGTAGGCCAACAATATAAAAGGTCATTTCTGGTTAAGTTAAATCTATGTGTAACGTGGGTCGTGTAAAGGGGACCAAGGCGCAGCATGTATGTATAGTGCTCATATTTACTTTATTACTGAAACACTTAACAAAAACAACCAAAACCAGTTCCGTCAGGTGACATACACTAAACAGAAAACAACTACCCACAAAAACCAGGAAGAAAAACCCCTACTTAAATATGATCTCTAATCAGAGGCAACGAGGATCAGCTGCCTCCAATTAGAGATCAACCCAAACAATCCCAACATAGAAATAGGAAAACTAGAACTTAAACATAGAAAACATAGAACAACCCAAAACACCCCCTGTCATGCCCTGACCTACTCTACTATAGAAAATGACATCTTACTAGGGTCAGGACGTGACACTATGCTAGTCAAACATCCTAAACTACGTAAATCAGTAACCTGAGAGATACAGCAGCGGTTACTGTTTACCCTCATTGTTTTACAAGAATTGCTTTTAATTGTCATTCTCAGTGAAAGTGGGATGTCTGCTAACAGTAACTGGTTGTAGTCAAATATGGCATGTCCTACTAGCCACTCAGAGTAAACATTTAGAGGACCATTAACGAGATTGCGAAACATACATGGCGTCACACTGCAGCCATGTATAACCTGTCTGTGCAATAAACATGTCGGTGTTTATGAACACAGATGGTTCATATTAAATGAAGAGAAAGGACCAGTGTTACTTATTGTAAACTTTTCATAAATTCTCTGGACATCCTTATTCAAACTTCTGATAAACACTTATGTTTCTTGCCCATTGATTCCTCAAAAAGCTCATCGATAGGGAAATATAAACAGGGTAAACTCTGTTCAATCGTAACAAAACAAACGTTATCAGCCTACATGGAAGGATTATAACATAAAAACAGGATATTGCTATTTGGGTTTCATGAGGTTCAAGCATTGCAGAGGTAGCGTTTGTAGGGGAGAGTGGGGTAAGCCATTTTTTTACATTCAGCATCACTCCATCAAGTGAAATATAGTATTCTTTGTAACAAAGATATCTACATATACTTCAGGATGTTGTGTATCACTGGAAATGATCAGAATTCATGTAAACTTAGCTTGTCCCAAAAAAGTAGTCTCTTGGCACAAGTTAGCCCAGGTATGGGGTAAGTTGAGCCGTGGGACAGGGTATGTGTCACGACTTCTGCCGAAGTCGATGCCCCTCCTTGTTTGGGTGGTGCTCGGCGGTTGACGACACCGGTCTTCTGGCCATCATTGATCCATTTTTCATTTTCCATTGGTTTTGTCTTGTCTTCCTACACACCTGGTTCCAATCCCATCCCATTCATTACATGTTGTGTATTTAACCCTTTGTTTCCCCTCATGTCCTTGTCAGCGATTGTTTGTTGTTATGTGCTCGTGTTATTGTATTGGTGCGCGACGGGTTATTTTACCCATGTTTATTTTATTTATGTTCGTTGGTTTTGGAGTTTGTTTTTATTTTTATTAAACTACTCCTTTTACACCAAGTTGGTTTCTCCTGCGCCTGACTTCCCTGCCACCTACATACACGACGATGACAGAATCTCTGACCAAAATAATGAAGTCAGCAGGAGAAGGTACCCCAGACATGGAGGTGGAGGAGCACGTCCAGGAGCATGTGGAGAAGCTTCACCATCTGTGCGCCGCCATGGATCGCGTTGTCCAGAATATGGACCACTGGGAGAGACAGGGAGTTCTTCCAGCGCCTCCACCAGCCCAACCGGGGTCTATCTTGAGCGCCCCTTTTCAACCTGAACCCGGTGGAATCCGTTTATCCATGCCTCAGGGGTACGACGGAAGTGCTGCCAACTGCCAGGGTTTCCTCCTCCAATTAGACCTTTATCTGGCCACGGTCCACCCAGTTCCATCAGACCGTGAGAAGAGTTTCGCCCTCGTCTCGTGCCTCACCGGGAGAGCCCTGGAGTGGGCCAGCGCTATGTGTGGAGGCGGAGATGCGGAGTTGGACCGTTTTGAGGAGTTCACCCGCCGTTTTCGGGCAGTCTTCCACCACCCACCCGAGGGCAGAGAGGTGGGTGAGCACCTCTACCATCTAAGGCAGGAGACGAGGAGCATCCAGGAATTTGCCCTGGAGTTCAGGACCCTGGCAGCCGGTGCGGGATGGAGTCACAGGGCCCTGATTGACCATTACCGCTGCAGTCTGCGTGAGGACATCCGTCGGGAGCAGGCCTGCAGAGACACCACCCTCACCTTTGACCAGCTGGTGGATCTGTCCACCCGGCTGGACAACCTGCTGGCTGCTCGCGGACGTCCAGATCGGGGTCTGGTGGTTCCTGCACCGTCTCTCCTATACCCATGGAGCTACGGGGGAGGGTGCACAGGGAGACCGGAGGGGGTTCCCGCTCGTGCACCATCTGTGGCCGCAGAGGTCACACTGCTGGTCGGTGCCGGGTTGGTTCCTCTGGGAATCGAGGTAGCAGGCAGGGCGCTCTGGCACCACCCCAGGTGAGTAGGCACCATTCTCATCCAGAGCCCTCTGTTGCACATATATTTGTATGCTAGTAGTAAGGTGCTAGTAGATTCAGGTGCGGCTGGGAATTTCATTGATCAAGCATTTGCTCATAGTTTAGGGATCCCCATTGTACCCGTGGATGTGCCTTTCCCCGTTCACACCTTAGATAGTTGACCATTAGGGTCAGGGTTTATCAGGGAGGCCACAGCTCCTTTGAGTATGGTGACGCAGGGGGGTCACAAGGAAAGAATTTGTCTTTTCCTTATTGGCACTCCTGCGTATCCCGTGGTGCTGGGCCTACCTTGGTTAACTTGTCATAACCCCACTTTTTCTTGGCCACAGAGTGCTCTCACGGGGTGGTCGCGAGAGTGCTCAGGTAGGTGTGTAGGGGTTTCCGTTGGTGCTACTACGGTGGAAAGTCCAGACCAGGTCTCCACCGTGCGCATTCCCCCCGAATATGCCGATTTGGCTCTCGCCTTCTGTAAAAAGAAGGCGACTCAATTACCACCCCATCGACAGGGGGATTGTGCGATAAATCTCCTGGTAGACGCTGCACTTCCCAGGAGTCACGTGTATCCCCTGTCGCAAGCTGAGACGGTGGCTATGGAGACCTATGTCTCCGAATCCCTGCGTCAGGGGTACATTCGGCCCTCTACTTCATCCGCCTCCTCGAGTTTCTTTTTCGTGAAGAAGAAGGATGGAGGTCTGCGCCCGTGCATTGATTATCGAGGTCTCAATAAAATCACAGTGGGGTACAGTTACCCGCTACCTCTTATCGCCACGGCAATTGAGTTAATGTATGGGGCACGCTTCTTCACTAAACTGGATCTCATGAGTGCGTACAACCTGGTGCGTATCCGAGAGGGAGACGAGTGGAAGACAGCATTTAGTACCACCTCAGGGCATTATGAGTACCTCGTCATGCCGTACGGGTTGAAGAATACTCCATCAGTCTTCCAATCTTTTGTAGACAAGATTTTCAGGGACCTGCAAGGGCAGGGTGTAGTGGTGTATATCGATGACATTCTGATATACTCCGCTACACGCGCCGAGCATGTGTCCCTGGTGCGCAGAGTGCTTGGTCGCCTGTTGGAGCATGACCTGTATGTCAAGGCTGAGAAATGCCTGTTCTTTCAACAGTCCGTCTCCTTCTTAGGGTATCGCCTATCCACGTCAGGAGTGGAGATTGAAAGTGACCGCATTGCAGCCGTGCGTAATTGGCCAACTCCTACCACAGTGAAGGAGGTGCAGCGATTTTTAGGGTTTGCCAATTACTACCGGAGGTTTATCCGGGGTTTTGGTCAGGTAGCTGCTCCCATTACCTCATTGCTGAAGGGGGGTCCGGTGCGCTTGCAGTGGTCGGCTGGGGCGGACAGGGCTTTTAGGCAACTGAAGGCTCTGTTTTACCTCGGTTCCTGTGTTGGCTCATCCGGATCCCTCTTTGCAATTCATAGTGGAGGTGGACGCGTCTGAGGCTTGGATAGGAGCTGTGCTCTCTCAGCGCTCGGGTAAGCCACCTAAGGTCCGTCCCTGTGCCTTCTTCTCTAAGAAGCTCAGTCCGGCGGAGCGTAAACTATGATGTGGGGGACCGGGAGCTGTTGGCTGTCATCAAGGCTTTGAAGGCGTGGAGACATTGGCTTGAGGGGGCTAAACACCCTTTTCTCATCTGGACTGACCACCGCAATCTGGAGTACATCCGGGAGGCGAGGAGACTGAATCCTTGCCAGGCAAGGTGGGCCATGTTTTTCACCTGTTTTGTGTTCACCCTCTCTTACAGACCAGGCTCCCAGGATGTTAAGGCAGATGCACTGTCCCGGCTGTATGACACAGAGGAGCGGTCCATGGATCCCACTCCCATATTCCCAGCCTCTTGTTTGGTGGCACCGGTAGTGTGGAAGCTGGACGAGGACATTGAGCGGGCGTCACGGGCAGAGCCCGTTCCCCCTCAGTGTCCAGCTGGGCGTCTGTACGTTCCGTCTGCTGTCCGCGACCGATTGATCTACTGGGCTCACACGTTACCCTCCTCTGGTCATCCTGGGATCGGTTGGACGATGTGCTGTCTTAGTGGGAGGTACTGGAGGCCCACTTAAGCTAAGGACGTGAGGGTTTATGTTTCCTCCTGCTCAGTGTGCGCCCAGTGCAAGGCACCTAGACACCTACCCAGATGTAAGTTACAACCTTTACCCGTTCCACAACGGCCGTGGTCGCACTTGTCGGTGGATTTCCTAACCGATCTTCCACCTTCACAAGGTAACACCACAATCCTGGTCGTTGTGGATTGATTTTCTAAGTCCTGTCGTCTCCTCCCTTTGCCCGGTCTCCCTACAGCCCTACAACTGCGGAGTACCTGTTTACACACGTCTTCCGGCACTACGGGGTGCCTGAGGATATAGTGTCTGATCGGGGCCCCCAGTTCATGTCAAGGGTCTGGAAGGCGTTCATGGAACATCTGGGGGTCTCAGTCAGCCTTACCTCAGGTTTTCACCCTGAGAGTAACGGGCAGGTGGAGAGAGTTAACCAGGATGTGGGTAGGTTTCTGAGGTCTTATTGCCAGGACTGGCCGGGGGAGTGGGCGGCGTTCGTGCCCTGGGCGGAGATGGCCCAGAACTCGCTCTGCCACTCCTCCACTAACCTCTCTCCCTTTCAGTGTGTGTTGGGGTATCAGCTGGTTCTGGCCCCTTGGCATCAGAGTCAGACCGAGGCTCCTGCGGTGGACGACTGGTTCCGGCGCACGGAGGAAACCTGGGACGCCGCTCATGTCCACCTTCAGCGCGCCGTACGGCGCCAGAAAGTTGGCGCAGATCGTCACCGCAGTGAGGCCCTGGTATTCGCACCGAGGGACAGGGTCTGGCTCTCGATATTAAGCATCTTTTAACACAGGCATAACACCAAATAAACACTTTGTACTTTTGTTTAACACTTGTAACATAGGCTAGGCCCTGTTGTTACTTTGCATCCCAGCGATAATGCCTTGCATTACGCCTGGGAAAGAAACACTTTAATTTGCTCAATTGACATTGGCTCAACCAAGGCACACAGCTACAAGGAAGCTTATAGAGACTCCAACTGTTTTATTTTACAATCGTAAAATGATTTGCTTTGGTTTAGATACAAGCAACATGAAACCTCACACAATATATTCATTTGACTTCGTGAAAATCCGTTTAATTTTTTTACCTAAATTTCTTACAACTTTTTCCGTCTGGTTTTCTTCCTTCATAGACTCCATGAAATGATGGCCTCACCCTAAATATTTGGTCAAATGATTCATTTTGTGTATGGTATCTGAGAAAAAGGGTGGCTCAAATTATCCCTTTTGCTCAACTTACCCCACTCTCCCCTACTTTGTATCCACTTCAGTATGGTAATGAGACTTCTTTATGCATAATGAGGTATGGCGCCAGCAGGAAACCTGTGGCGACTGAATCTTAAAAGTGACTTTCTCTCAGATACGTTTACATTCGAATGAGATGAACTGTTCAATACCAATACCGCACCATACTAAAATATAGGGAAAAAATGGTGCCCATACTTTGAACTGTGGGGAGGAAGAGGAATCAAGCATGTGGACGATGTTAATTAATTCACAAAGGAACCATACATGCATGCTCATTTACTCAAATACGTGCAATCTCACCTTCCTTTACTGATTTATGAGAGGACAAGTTCAACGTTTTAGTTGTTCTAACCACACCACTCTCAGAATATCCTGTGTGCAAACAGAAGATGTAGGTCACAATGCTCCCACAATGTCAACTGTCAACTGTGTTGTGGATTTCCCATCACATTTGTTTGCACAGGTGCATCTGAACTAACAGACAGACAGAGGATGTAAAGACTTTGATCATGCAAACCACAATGGAACATAAAACCAAATACTAAGAGCTAAATGTCAAGCCACTCTATAAAAATCTGGTCCACTCTAAAATGTAATGGGTAAAAGTTGGTTATGAGAATACACTGGCAGGTACCTGCAAAGAAATAACATGAGTATGTTGGTTCTAATAGATGAGTCAAATGGCTGATGTGTTATTATATCAGCCATATTTTCAGTCTCTCATGTTACACTGCTTTGCTTTACCTTGGCCAGGTCGCAGTTGTAAATGACAACTTTTTCAACTGGCCTACCTGATTAAATAAAGGTGAAATAAAAAATGTAATAAAAAACATCAGTAGGCTATACACTGGCTAAAGAGTCTTGACCTAAACTAGTGTCATTGAAATTAACAATACAACAACGAAGGCTAATAGACTACTTCAAAATATCAAATTACAAGTAACCTCCAGTAAGGGAAGAATTTAGGGCTGGTACACCTACAGTATATGTGGGGATTTATACATAGCAGATAAAGGCATAAAGAAAAAAATGATACTGTATTCCTACTCTTATTCTGACATTTCCAAACATCATGGCAAAGACCTGTGGTAAAGATGGTGGGGTTTAGTGGCTTCTTAATAATGTAATGGAAGTACTACCCTATGCGCAATCAATAACTTTCACAATCTAAATAATTTGAAGAGTCAAATCAATGACACAGATTGGCCATAGAATTATCATCCAATAAATGCAAGATTCATTGTAAATTCAAATGACAGTAGCTGTTACGTTGTATACTGATACACAAAAATAGCGTACATCATGACATTAACGGGAACGAAGCCCAAAACAAACACGTATATATACACAGTTGAAGTCGGAAGTTTACATACACCTTAGCCAAATACATTTAAACTCAGTTTCACAATTCCTGACATTTAATCCTAGTAAAAATGCCCTGTCTTAGGTCAGTTAGGATCACCACTTTATTTTAAAAATGTGAAATGTCAGAATATTAGTAGAGAGAATTATTTATTTCAGCTTTTATTTCTTTCATCACATTCCCAGTGGGTCAGAAGTTTACATACACTCAATTAGTATTTGGTAGCATTGCCTTTAAATTATTTAACGTGGGTCAAACGTTTTGGGTAGCCTTCCACAACCTTCCCACAATAAGTTGGGTGAATTTTGGTCCATTCCTCCAGACAGAGCTGGTGTAACTGAGTCAGGTTTGTAGGCCTCCTTGCTCGCACACGCTTTTTCAGTTCTGCCCACAAATTTTCTATAGGATTGAGGTCAGGGCTTTGTGATTTCCACTCCAATACCTACATTTTGTTGTCCTTAAGCCATTTTGCCACAACTTTGGAAGTATGCTTGGGGTGAATGTTGATTTGGAAGACCCATTTGCGACCAAGCTTTACCTTCCTGACTGATGTCTTGAGATGTTGCTTCAACATATCCACATAATTTTCCTTCCTCATGATGCCATCTATTTTGTGAAGCACCCCCGCAACATGATGCTGCCACCCCCATGCTTCACGATTGGGATGATGTTCTTCGGCTTGCAAGCCTCCCCCTTTTTCCTCCAAACATAATGATGGTCATTATGGCCAAACAGTTCTATTTTCCTTTCATCAGACCAGAGGACATTTCTCCAAAAAGTACGATCCTTGTACCCATGTGCAGTTGCAAACCGTAGTCTGGCTTTTTATGGCGGTTTTGGAGCAGTGGCTTCTTCCTTGCTGAGCGGCCTTTCAGGTCATGTCAATATAGGACTCGTTTTACTGTGGATATAGATACTTTTGTACCTGTTTACTCAAAAAAGATTTGAACTTTTCGCATCACAGTACGTTCATCTCTAGGAGACAGAACGCATCTCCTTCCTGAGCGGTATGACGGCTGCGTGGTCCCATGGTGTTTATACTTGTGTGATATTGTTTGTACAGATGAACATGGTACCTTCAGGCGTTTGGAAATTGCTCCCAAGGATGAACCAGACTTGTGGAGGTCTAAATATTTTTCTGAGGTCTTGGCTGATTTCTTTTGATTTTCCCATGATGTCAGGCAGAGAGGCACTGAGTTTGAAGGTAGGCCTTGAAATAAATCCACAGGTACACCTCCAATTGACTCAAATTATGTTAATTAGCCTATCAGAAGCTTCTAAAGATATGACATAATTTTCTGGAATTTTCCGAGCTGTTAAAGGCACAGTCAACTTAGTGTATGTAAACTTCTGACCCACTGGAATTGTGATACAATGGATTATAAGTGAAATAATCTGTCTGTAAACAATTGTTGGAAAAATGACTTGTGTCAGGCACAAAATAGATTTCCTAACCGACTTGCCAAAACTATAGTTTGTTAACAAGAAATGTGTGGAGTGGTTGAAAAATGATTTTTATTGACTCCAACATAAGTGCATGTAAACTTCCGATTTCAACTGTATGTATATATCACACAGGGCTGTAACTCAAACCAAAGATCGAGGTGTAAACCTCTAATAAATACACGGGACGAGACCCGTAATAACAATACATGGGACGAGACCCGTAACAACAAGTGCACCATATGTAAACCGTAATACAATGTACAGTAAACGTAGCATGAAAGCCAATATCACAGAGCACAGGTACTCACAAGACCAATGGACATGGAGCAATAATCGACAAGGACAATGGGGAACAGAGGGCAGGCACAGTTATAAACAGGCTAATCAGGGGGAATAGGAACCAGGTGTGCGTAACAAGACAAGACAGTCCGGGGTTGAAGAGTCAAAATGTCAAGAATAACTTTCAGCCAACAAGCATTAAAAATATTTTCAATATTTACATATTTTAAGAACTTAGTTCATCCTCTGCCACAGTCCCATTCTTGCCCTGGTTTGGCAAGGCTTTCACATACACAGCAGAAAATGATTAGTGGAAGGAATGTAAAAAAACATAGATGTACCTCAGAGGAGGCTGGTGGGAGGAGCTACAGGAGGACAGGCTCGTTGTAATGGCTGGAATGGAATCAATGGAATTGTGCCAAACACACCAAACACATTGAAACAACATATTTGACTCCATTCCGTTGAGTCCATTCCAGCTATTATAATGAGCCCGTCCTCCTATTGCTCCTCTCACGAGTCTAGTCTGATGGTATTCTGTTGAGGGTATTCAATTATATATATATATATATATATATATATATATATATATATATATATATCCCAGTCCCCCGTCCCCACAGGAGGCTTTTTTCCTTTTGGTAGGTTGTCATTGTAAATAAGCATTTGTTCTTAACTGACTTGCCTAGTTAAATAAAGGTTAAATAAAATAAAATAAATATATACACAGTACCAGTCAAAAGTTTGGCCACACCTACTCATTCAAGGGTTTTCCTTTATTTTTTACAATTTTCTACATTATAGAATAATAGTGAATACATCAAAACTATGAAAAAACACACATGGAATCATGTACTAACCAAAAAAGTGTTAAACAAATCAAAATCCATGTTATATTTTAGATTATTCAAAGTAGCCACCCTTTGCCTTAAGGACAGCTTTGCACACTCTAGACATTCTCTCAACGAACTTCATGAGGAATGCTTTTCCAAAGTTATGATGTCTTCTAAATTATTCTACAATGTAGAAAATAGTACAAGAAAAAGCCTGGAATGATTACACTACCGGACAAAAGTTTTAGAACACCTACTCATTCCAGGGTTTTTCTTTATTTGGACTATTTTCTCCATTGTAGAATAATATAGAAGACGTCAAAAGTATGAAATAACACATATGAAGTCATGTAGTAACCAAAAAAGTGTTAAACAAATCTAAATATATTTTATTGGCATTCTCTCAACCAGCTTCACGAGGTAGTCACCTGGAATACATTTCAATTAACAGGTGTGCCTTGTTAAAAGTTAAAATGTGGAATTTCTTTCCTTCTCAATGCGTTTGAGCCAGTCAGTTGTGTTGTGACAATGTAGGGGTGGTATACAGAAGATAGCCCTATTTGGTAAAAGACAAAGTCCATATTATGCCAAGAACAGCTGAAATAAGCAAAGGGAAATGACACCCCGTCATTACTTTAAGATATGAAGGTCAGTCAATCCGGAAAATTACAAGAACTTTGAACATTTCTTCAAGTGCAGTCGCAAAAACAATCAAGCGCTATGATGAAACTAGCTCTCATGAGGACCGTCACAGGAAAGGAAGACCCAGAGTTACCTCTGCTGCAGAAGATAAATTCATTAGAGTAAACTGCACCTCAGTCTGCAGCCTAAATAAATGCTTCACAGAGTTCAAGTAACAGACACATCTCAACATCTGTTCAGAGGAGACTGCGTGAATCAGGCCTTCATGGTCAAATTGCTGCAGAGAAACCACTACTAAAGAACATCAATGAGAAGAAGAGACTTGCTTGGGCCAATAAACACGAGCAATGGATATTAGACCGGTCAAAATCTGTCCTTTGGTCTTATGAGTCCAAATTTGAGATTTTGGGTTCTAACCGGCGTGTCTTTGTGAGATGTCGAGTAGGTGAACGGATGATCTCCGCATGTGTGGTTCCCACCGTGAAGCATGGAGGAGGAGGTGTGATGGTGTGGGGCTGCTTTGCTGGTGACACTGTCCATGATTTATTTAGAATTCAAGGCAAACTTAGTCAGCATGGCTACCACAGCATTCTGCAGCGATATGCCATTCTATCTGGTTTGTGCTTAGAGGGACTATTATTTGTTTTTTGACAGGACAATGACCCAAAACACACCTCCAGGCTGTGTAAGGGTTATTTGACCAAGAAGGAGAGTAATGGAGTGCTGCTTCAGATGACCTGGCCTCCACAATCACCCGACCTCAACTTAATTGAGATGGTTTGGGATGAGTTGGACCGCAGTGAAGGAAAAGCAGCCAACAAGTGCCCAGCATATGTGGGAACTCCTTTAAGACTGTTGGAAAAGCATTCCAGGTGACTGTGTCATGAAGCTGGTTGAGAGAATGCCAAGAGTGTACAAAGCTGTCATCAAGGCAAAGGATGGCTACTTTGAAGAATCTCAAAAATATATTTTGATTTCTTTAACACTTTTTTGTTTGTTAAATGATTCCATATGTTTTATTTCATAGTTGTGATGTATTCACTGTTATTCAACAATGTAGAAAGTAGCAAAAATAAAGAAAAACCCTTGAATGAGCAGGTGTGTCCAAACTTTTGACTGGTTCTGTATATTTAATACAATTGCTAATATACATAAATGTAACGGTTGTCGTACGTAGTGGACCAAGGCGCAGCGGGTTGAGTGCTCATAATGACTTTTATTGAACACAACCAAAACAAGAAAACGAACAGGATTGCATGCTAAAACACACAGCTATGCAACCACAACTTCCCACAAAGGGACAGGTGAAAACAGGCTACCTAAATATGACTCTCAATCAGCAACAACAATGTACAGCTGTTCCTGATTGAGAGCCATTCCAGGCCAACAAAGGAATACACAACATAGACAGAACATAGAAATACGAAATAAAGAACATAACCCAAAAACCCCGGAATACTCTAACCAAACACCCCTCTACATAAACACATATACTAACAAACCCCGAACCACATAAAACAAATACCCCCCTGCAACGTCCTAACCAAACTACAATAACAAATAACCCCTTTACTGGTCAGAACGTGACACATAAATCAGAGGGTAAAGAGAGAAATGTTCGGTTTTAAGATTAATCATGCTTTATTAGTTGATCAGTTGGACTTGGAGGTGGATTATTAATTGTACCCTGCCACCAGTAAAAAGGCTTTTGATCTAAATGTGTCTGAAATTACCCTTTGAACTTTATTTAAAAACAAATTTGCTTTACATATCTGTATTCTTAAAATGTATCAGGCCTCAGGATAAAACCCAGATGCAGACAGTTCGAAGTAACAAAAGTTTATTACAAAAACATTATGCAGAAAAACGACATGTCAAGGGCAGGTCAGTTATCCAGAGCAGAGTCCGAAAGGTACAGAATGGCAGGCAGGCTCATGGTCAGGGCAGGCAGAATGGTCAAAACTGGGAAAACAGGGACTAGAGCAAAAACAGGAGTATGGTGAAAACCGCTGGTAGGCTTGACGAGACAAGATGAACTGGCAACAGATAAACAGAGAACACAGGTATAAATACACAGGGGATAATGGGTTAGATGGGTGACACCTGGAGGGGGGTGGAGACGAGCACAAAGGCAGGTGAAACAGATCAGGGTGTGACATAATGGCCTCTTCTTTTTGTGTTTTCACAAACAAACATACATAATACAAAGCAAAACTTTTTTCAACAGCTATGCACTTTAGAGAAAGACAAAGTACATCTCCTTGATAAATAGAAGAGGTGAGCAACACTGAATACATAGTAAAATAAAATAGATATCTATCATATACAGTGTTATACATAATCTGGCAATATGTGACTATAAATTACATTGATAGTGTGGACATTTTTACCCTATGAATCAATTTAAGGACAAACTGGAACAGTGCTGCAATTGCTTTTTACTTCAAGAGCTAGATTCAATCTGTACCAAAAGGAAAAAAGAAATGTTCCTATTGCATATCGTGCTATACAATGGATCTTCCATGCTACAGATTCAATGTAGGCCTTAGTCTCCACGGTTGTCCAAAATAAGTTGAGTTGAGTATTGCTTGTGCCATTGCTGACAGCACAGAACACTGAATTGAGGATATTGAGACATTTGTGTAACAAAAAGTAAATATTAGACATTGAGTTGTAAATTGTTTATTCTTGTGAGTGGTAACCTTACTGGCACTCTGTGTATTGACATCCAGGAATACATGTCTTCTCAGACTTTAAGAATAGTCTCTTTTGCCTGCATTCTCATAACATTGTCAAATCTGTGTAAAGTAGTCTGTATTGACCCCATTCTGGATCACAGTCCGGCTAAATTAGTACTTTAAAGTACTACTTAAGTAGTTTTTTGGGGTATTGTACAACTTCTACTTTTACTCCTCCACATTCCTAAAATAAATGATGTACATTTTACTCCATACATTTTCCCTGACACTCAAAAGTGCTTGTTACATTTTGAATGCTTAGCAGGAACATGGTCCAATTCACGCACTTATCCAGAGAACATCCCTGGTCATCCTTACTGGGTCTTATTTGGCGGACTCACTAAACGCAAATGCTTCGTTTGTAAATTATTTCTGTGTGTTGAAGTGTGGCCCTGGTTATCTGTAATTTAAAAAACAAGAACATGATTTAAAAGCAAATACGTTCAGACTTTTACTCAAGTAGAATTTTACTGGGTGACTTTCATTTTTACTTGAGTCATTTTCTATTAAGGTACCTTTACTTTTACTCAAGTATGACAATTGGGTACCTTTTCCAGCACTGTCTGTCTCTAAACTCTGATATGACTTATCCACACACACTGAATACACATACTTTATCCTTATTAAGACAATGATTAGAAATATTCCAAAATACAATTAGTGTCCATAATTTGGTGTTTATTTATTTCTATTAAATGTACAATTAAACGGGTAAGAGAATCAATGGCTTAAACCAGCCCGTCTGCAGGTATTAAAAAATGTAAGTCTTTATTACTCCCAAATACTCTTTCACACCTTGTTAATGTAATTAGTATTATTGCACTAAGTACTGCTCCTAGCCATATGTCTTCTATATTCTGTAAGCCTGGCAAACTAAGCTATACAGTTGCCTACACTAACCAACAGAAGGCAACACTGATAAACCAGGACACACCCCCATCCAAAGCAGGCCAATGGACTTTCATGTGAGCAGACTTACTGGCATTGATGCTGTGTATCATAAATTGTGTTGTGGATAATTATGAAACTCTGGAAATCCTGGAGGGAGTCAAGTTAATAAATCAAGTGTTGGTTCTCCTTTTTGGTTCAAATCAAATCAAATTTTATTGGTCACATACACATGGTTAGCAGATGTTATTGTGAGTGTAGCGAAATGCTCATGCTTCTAGAGCCGACAGTGCAGCAGTATCTAAAGGTAATATCTAACAATTCCACAACAAAACCTAATATCTAACAAATTCCACAACAACACAAAATACACACAATCGTGTAAAGGAATGGGATAAGAATATATACACTACCGTTCAAACGTTTGGGGTCACTTAAAAATGTCCTTGTTTTTGAAAGAAAAGCAAATTTTTTGTCCATTCAAATAACATACTGACTCCGACAGTATATCTCAATAGAGCCATGTTTCCGTGAAACACAGTATATTACAATCCCTGATGTCTATCTGGAAAGCAACCCTTGCCCTAATCTCGTAAGCTTTTTTATCTAGGGACTGGACATTAGCAAGTAATATACTGGGAAGCGGTGGGTGGGGTGCGTGCATCCGAAGCCTCACTTGACGACCGCTCCGGCATCCTCTCCTCCGGCGGCGTTGTTTTGGGTCGGCCTCTGGAATCAGTTCAAATGCCCTGGGAGGTGCAGACAATGGATCCGCTTTGGGAAAGTCGTATTCCTGGTCACGCTGGTTGTGCTGGTAAGTTGACGTCTCTCTGATATCCAATAGTTATTCCCGGTTGTTTTCTGGGCTAACAATGTAAGAAATAATACATAAACTAAATACTGCACAGTTTCCTAAGGACTAGAAGCGAAGCTGCCATCTCTATCGACGCCATTTTGCAAGTCATGTGGCACTGTCTCAAAACAGTGGTTCATATAGTACTGATTTCTCAGGCAGTATGTTATTTTCAAGAGATAATACAAATATCTGTAACATAACTCATTTGGATATTTCGATTTTGACCTAGGCCAGCCATACTCAATAGCCGGACTGTGATCCAGAATGGGGTCAATACAGACTGCAGGTACAATTTTTTTAAATAATAATAAACTCAACTTACTTTTGATTTTGTTGTAATGTTTGAAATTTGTGTGACCGAACCTTCACAAATAGCGTTTGTTCTGGAGCCGGACTGTGATAGCTGACCTTTCATTTGTTTTATTTATTTTATTTAACCTTTATTTAACTTGGTAAGTCAGTTAAGAACAAATTCTTATTTACAATGACGGCCTATCCCGGGCCAAACCAGGACGACGCTGGCCCAATTGTGCGGGACTCCCAATCACGGCCGAATGTAATACAGCCTGGAATCGAACCAGGGACTGTAGTATTGACTCTTGCACTGAGATGCAGTGCCTTAGACCGCTGCGTCACTCGTGAGACCTAGTATACTAAATTGAGGGATTTTCAGTAGGCCTAAAATATAAACATGTAATTTCTGGTAAGCAACATCTATGCTAGTCAATAAACTAGGTAAATCAGTAGCCAAGAATAGATACAGCAGCACTTACTGTGTACTGTTATTGTTTTACAATTATTGCTTTTAACGGTCATTCTCAGTGAATGCCGGGAAGTCTGCTCACAGTAACAAGTGAAATAGTAAAATGCTGCATTTCCTGCTAGCCACTCAGAGTAAACGTTTAGAGGACCATTAACGAGATTGCGAAACCTGCATGCTGTCACACTGCTTCAAGTACAATAAGCAGCCATGTATAACCTGTCTGTGCAATAAACATGTCGGTGTTATAACGCAGATGGTTCATATTAAAAGAAGAGCGAGGGCCAGTGTTACTTATCGTAAGCTTTTCAAAAATTCATCCTTATTCAAGCTGCTGATAAACACTGATGTTTTTTGGACATTGATTCCTCAAAAAGCTCATCGATAGGGAAATATAAACAGGGTAATTACATTGCATCAACTTATTGGCTCTTTTCAATCGTTATATATATAAAAACATTATCAGCCTATATGTAAGGATTCAAATATAAAAACAGTCACGTCCTGACCAGTATAAGGGGTTATTGGTTATGGTAGTTTGGTCAGGACGTGGCAGGGGGTATTTGTTTTATGTGGTTCGGGGTTTATGGGATACGTATTTATGTAAGAGGGGTGTTTGATTTAATGTGTTCCGGGGTTTTTGGGTAATGTTCTTGTTTTGTATTTCTATGGTTTTCTATGTTGTGTATTTCTTTGTGTTGGCCTGGTATGGCTCTCAATCAGGAACAGCTGTACATCGTTGTTGCTGATTGAGAGTCATACTTAGGTAGCCCTGTTTTACCTGTCCCTTTGTGGGAAGTTGTTGTTGCACTATTGTGTGTTAGCATGCAACACTGTTTGTGTGATCGTGTTCTTGTTTTGTCTGTTACGTGTTCAAATAAAGTTAAGATGAGCACTCAACCCGCTGTGCCTTGGTCCATTACGTACGACGACCGTTATAAAAACAGGGTATTGCACTTTGGGTTTCATGAGGTTCAAAGGTTGCAGAGGTTGGGTTTGTAGGGGAGAGTGGGGTAAGTTGAGACATTTTTTTACATTCAGCATCACTCCATCAAGGGAAATATAGTATTCTTTCTAACAGATATTTAACTATATTTTAGGATGTTGTGTATCCCTGGAAATAATCAGAATTCATGTAAACATTACAGTTTAGAAAACATAGCTTGTCCAAAAAAGTGGTCTCTTGGCACAATTTACCCAGGGTATGGGGATGGTTGAGCCGTGGAACTGGGTACGTTAATCACAATTTACCCCGGGTATGGGGATGGTTGAGCCGTGGAACTGGGTACGTTAATCACAATTTACCCCGGGTATGGAGATGGTTGAGTCGTGGAACTGGGTACGTTAATTTGCACTTACAAATTTCTGTACTCAGTGAAATATTACCAATACCTTTTTAAAACCATAGCTTTAAAACAATTCATCACAATCACTTTTTTTGTCTTTTAATCATTCTAATTAAGCATATTTTAACATAGGTTTAACTACAAAGTAACACTTTTTAAAAATTACTTTTAACATAGGCCAGGCCCTGTTGTTACACCATATTTCAACAATAATGCCTTATGCCTGGGAAGAAAACACTTACATTTGCCATTGGCTCAAACATCGGCTCAACTTACCACTTGGCCATTGGCTAAACATACTCAAAGGCAAACATTTTAAATATATTAGCCCACACAGCTACAAGGATGCACTTTCATGCTAGGTTTAGGACCTCATATTGAAGCTTATAGAGACCCAACTGATGCATGGAACACTCTTAAATGATTTACTTGGAAAAACCCTATGTTTGCAGGTTGAACCCTTTTGTTCCAGGTAGAATCCTTTTGAGTTCTATGTAGAACCATTTCCACATGAAACCCAAAATAGTTCTACCTGGAACCAAAAAGGGTTATGCTGTTGGGGACAGCCAATGAACCCTTTTGGAACCCATTCTTCTAAGAATGTACATTTACATTCTACTGAGATGAACTGTTCAATACAAATAATGCACCTTACCAAATAGGAAAGAAAATAGTGGCATACATTGAACTGTTGGGAGGAAGAGGAATCATGAATGTGGGAAATGTTGTTAATTACTCACAAAGGAACCACAGACGCACTCTCATTTCCTCATTCCATCAAATAAGTGCAATCTTACCTTCCTTTATTGGTTTAGAGGACAAGTTCCACTTTTTGGTTGTTCTTAGCACACCTCTCTCAGAGTAAACTGCTTCCACATTGTCAACTGGCAACCCACTAGGCAAAAACTGGTTGTTTCCATGTCACTTCACTAAGATGCAATAACAGACTATTAAGAGCTAAATGTCAAGCCACTATCAAAATCTGGTCCACTCTAAAATGTTTGGGTAAAAGATGATTAAGAGAATACACCGGCAGGTACCTACAAATAAATAACATGATTGTATAGGTTGTAATAGATGAGTCAACAGCTGATGTGTTCTTATGTCAGCCTTACTTTGTCTCTCATATTACATCAGTAGGCTATACAATTGCTAAAGTGTCTTGACCTAACAAGTGTCCTTGAAATGAACAACAAAACAATGTAGGCTAATAGACTACCTCAAAGATCCAATTACATGTAACCTCCAATAAAGGTAAATTGCCCGCACTGAAGATGTCTGTCTTTGTCCGCTAATACAAGACTAGTGAATGCCCAGTGCACAAGTAACAGACACATCTCAACATCAACTGTTCAGAGGAGAGTGCGTGAATCAGGCCTTCATGGTTGAATTGCTGCAAAGAAACCACTACTAAAGGACACCAATAAGAAGAAGAAACTTGCTTGGGCCAAGAAACACGAGCAATAGACATTAGACAAGTGGAAATCTGTCCTTTGGTCTGATGAGTGTAGAGGTTAATTTCTGTATTATCAAATGAGGACAGACAAACAAGTCAGAGTTATACTTAATCTAAATCTTTATTAACTTATTAATAAGGAAAGCATGTCATACCCCACACTCAAATGAATGATGTGAGTACTCTGCAATAACGATGGCTGGTCGACGAACCACTCTTAGATGCTTTGTTGAGATCCCTGAGACAAAGAATACAAACACCTTTTATAGCAAAGATGCACCCCCTTAGTCTACATGACAAACAACGGATGTGTGGAATGGGTCACAAGGTGAGACTTGATAAATGAGAAAGGAGTATCACCCAGCCAGATAGTATTTGCTATGAAGACTGTTCTTGTTATACAGAGTTTGTCCCCTAAGACAAAGCTCTGATCTCGTCCCTGGTACTTCATAGTACAGAAACACCAACTCATTCTATGGAATGCGAGCTCCAAGAGAGGACAAGACCATCATTAATCAGTTGCTAGAGTTAATTCTCAGAAGCTCCTATCAATTTACACAGACACAATAGAGTTCCAAGAACCCTATTCTGATGCATAAAACAACCATTCGATGCAATAACAGAATTATAACAATCTTGTAATTTCTCCACCATATGAGTCCAAATTTGAGATTTTTGGTTCCAACCGCAGTGTCTTTGTGAGATATCTGCATGTGTAGTTCCCACCGTGAAGCATGGAAGAGGTGTGATGTGTGTTTTTTTTAGCAGTATAATACCACTGCATTCTGCAGCGATACGCCATCCCATCTGGTTTGCCCTTAGTGGGACAATCATATGTTTTTCAACAGGACAGTGACCCAACACACCTCCAGGCTGTGTAAGGGCTATTTGACTAAGAAGGAGAGTGATGGAGTGCTGCTTCAGATGACCTGGCCTCCACAATCACCTGATCTCAACCCAATTGAGATGGTTTGGGATGAGTTGGACCGCAGAGTGAAGGAAAATAAACCAACAAGTGCTCAGCATATGTGGGAACTCCTTCAAGACTGTTGGAAAATTATTCCAGGTGAAGCTTGTTGAGAGAATGCCAAGATTGTGCAAAGCTGCCATCAAGGCAAAGGGTGGCTACTTTGAAGAATCTAAAATCTAAAATATATTTTGATTTGTTTAACACCTTTTTGGTTACTACATGGTTTTATATGTGTTATTTCATAGTTTTTGTGTCTTCACTATTATTCTACAATGTAGAAAATCGTAAAAATAAAGAAACTCTTGACTGGTACTGCCTATAATACAAATGTTAATATACATAAATCAGAGGGTAAAGAGAGAAATGTTCAGTGTTAAGATTAATCATGCTTTTTTGTTGTTGATCAATTGGACTTGGAAGTCGAATATTAGCTGTAGCCTGCCGCCAGTCAAAAGGCTTTTGATCTATGTGTCTGAAATCAGTGTGTGATTTATTTACCCGTTGAACTTTATTTTAAAACAAATTTGGTTTACATATCTGCATTCTTATAATGGTCTCTTCTTTTGTGTTTTCACAAACAAAAATACAAGGTAAACACTTTTTCCAACAACTACATACTTTAGAGAAGGATGAAGTTGAACCCCTTGGTAAATAGAAGAGGTGAGCGTCACTGAATATATACTAAAATAAAATATATATCTAACTTAAAGAGTGTTATACACAATCTGGCAATATGTGACTATAAATGACATGGAATAGTGTGAACATTTCACCAAATGAATCAACTGTAAGGCCAAACTGGACCAGCGCTGCAATTTCTTTTGACTTCTAGGGCTAGATTCAATCCGTAGAGTGGAAGGCCATGTTCTTGCGTTTGCGGAGACTGCATTCACGGTAAACGCTGCATATGTTTACTAAATTGTAAATTACCTTTAAATTTAAATAGTGCTACACAGCTGATCTTCTGCGCTACAGTTTGAATCTAGGCCTTAGTCTCCACGGTTGTCCAAAATAAGTTGAGTTGAGTATTGCTTGTGCCATTGCTGACAGCACAGAACACTGAATTGAGCAAATTGATACATTTGTACAACAAGAAGTAAATATTTGACATTGAGTTGCAAAATGTTTATTCTTGTGAGTGGTAGCCTTACTGGCACTCTGTGTATTGACATCAAGTAATACATGTCCTCTCAGACTTTAAGAATAGTCTCTTTCTGCTGCATTCTCATAACATTGTCAAATCTGTCTCTAAACTCTGATATGACTTATCCATACACAGTGAATACACATACACTATCCTTTAGACATTTATTAGAAATATTCCAAAAAACGATCAGTATCCATCATTTGTTGTTTATTTATGTATATTAAACTTAAAATTAAACAGGCAAATTAATTAACAATTTAAACTATCTTGTCTGCAGGTATTTAAAAAAGTAAGTCATTATATATATAGTTTTTAAAAAAAGCATGTCATAAATGTTGATGAATAAACAGCATTATGTATCTCTTTGGAAAGTGCCTGTAACTGGCACCTACTGTATGTGGTCAAGATCAGGATGATTTTGGGGGCTGGGGTTGAGAGAAGCGGTGGCTGTGGTGCTAGCCGGTGTTTAGATGTCAGATCAGTGGATATTTTTGGCCAGGATGACGACGTAGACAATGTACAGGATGATGACGGTGATGCCGATACCCAGGGCGGAGTGGTTCAGTATCCGTGCTAGACGAGAACTCCTCTCAGCAACCTGCTGGTGACCCTGGTTGTTGGCGTCTCGAGTCTGAGAGCAGAGGGAGGACGGAGGAAGGAAGAAAGGGAAGGAGGGAGGGAGGGAAAGTTGTAATTGTTGTAATCATCATTCAGGAAAGAGAGAGTTAGAGAGAGACTTCAACGGAGAGAGTTCAAGATGATTTAGTGCCATGCTCTTATTTGATTTGAGTTATTTCAGGAGAAGCCGTATTCATTCACAAACACTATGCTTAGCCAACATGCCAACTAAGTCAGAAAATAAAAACCAAGGAGGGACATTTTTCTATCTCACTGTAGAGCATCTATAATAGATCATATTAACACCATACTAGTGATGATATAACAACTTGAACGCTAAGTTCCTGTGGCCACACCCCAAGCAGCACTAAGTTGAAACAGCTGTGGATGAAGCACCAACTGTACCTGTGTGCCAAATTCACTCTTGTAGCTCTCTGCCCTAGCTACAGTTTTAGGAATGGTGCTATATTGTGAGACACATTTTGACACATTGTGAGACACATATTGTGAGACACATTTTGTTGTTTCCTCTTGGGGGAAGAACAAGGTTTGACAGGCAATGCTAAACTTTCAGTCAACTAACTGAAGTCTCAGTGTCTTTGACTCATCACTCCTTGCCATGGACTTTACACTATAGACATCTCGGAGTAGCTGACTACCAGTCAGTATGAGTCACACACTAAGCAACAGTAAAGCTCTCAGCAAATTTTGAACAGTATGTGTGTGTCACATGCGGTCTTGGATTACTCTCTGGCTCCAAATCAGGAAGAGTCTTGTGACAAACAGGAAGTGCCTGTAAAACACAAACAACAGGCACCAAAATACCCACTCTTTAGTCCATGTTTAAAAAATAACAACATGCCCTCACACCCCCCTATAAGATCGCTCCCACTCAACAGTGACTTACTCAAGTCTCAATTGAATCAACCTCCCCCTAGTCACATGATGTTGTTAACATAGCCTCCATCTGTTTCTGTCCTCTGGTGAAATATGTGAGTTGGCTTCCACAGCAGGGCGAGGGTTGACTTAAGGTTTAGGCAGAGAGGGTCTGTGTTGATTTAGGGTAGTGTGGCGTGAGAAGGCCTGCCTGCTATTGTAAACCCTCCTCCTGATTACTGACAGCTGGTTCATAATTGTTTCTACACGGCTAGCTAGAGGAGAAGGGCTCCTTGGATCTCTTAACAGTGGACAGTTGTTGTGTTTCTGAGGGTCTGTGTACTTGCGTGTCTTGAATAATTATCTGGGCACTCCACCAAACGGTTTTCTTCCATTTCCTTGAGGTTCACAATATTTCCTCCATCCCATCTGTCTGTCTGTATGCTCTGTTTGTCGTGATATTGCAAAACTTGAAATACATATAGCCTATCCATTTACTAGGCTACTATGTCCAATTACATGAGAGATGTACGTGGTCATTTGTTGTATGGAATATGAAGGGCAGGATGTGAGATGCTTGATATGTGAGAAAATCCCAAGATCGAACAGAATCAGATCATTAACAGAGTCTCTCTTTCTAATCTCTGCGACATGAAGGGCCTTCTCAGTGACAGTACAGAAATACTGGTGAATGGGCCATTCATTGAGCAACCCAGTGAGCAATTATATTTTTTGGGGTAATTTAGCAGACACTCTAGAGTGATTCGTACTGCTTCCCTGTGGGAATCAAACCCAGAACCCTGGCATTGCAAGTGCCATGCTCTACCAACTTAGCCACACGGGACCACTATTGATTTACACTGTCAACAGATTTCTGCTGAAGAGAAGGTTGTCAAAGTGTAGTCAACTTTGTTCTAAAGGCAGAAAGAATCTGATTGGTTTAGGGAAGAACAAATCCGATTGGTTTCTAAAAGGTCAATGGGCGGAGTTTAACAGGTGCATATCTTGAAAACATGGAGGTTTGAACAGAGCATCTTGTAAATAAAAGTTTGAGTTAAAAGTTGTAACGTTTTGAAATATTTGTGATACAGTAGTCAGACAAATGTGACAACATCTCTTAGATACAACTAGTCTCCTGACTTGAAGCAAAGAGTAAAATGTAGCAAACTAGCAGCAACATGCTTAGCTAATCAGAGCAAGCTAGCTAGATAAGCATTTAGCAACCTCTTAGCTACTTATGTTGAATTAATAGACATACAACTAAGTCAGCTAACATTTGTTTTGTTGAAATGTTAAGTTGAAATGCAATTTTTTTTGACAGTTATGGACAGTTAAAATGCTAAGCTAAACAGAGCTAGTTGAATAGAGCTAATCTGGTTTCCTGGATGGTACTGTTGACTAACCCCATTCCGTACAAATTTGCGCAACAGCGGCATTCAAACGAGGCTGCAATGAAAACTATGGGACTGTAGTGACTGTGTTGGCATCAAAATCTGGGGTGTGAACTATGTTTCTATTAAAGCGTTGATTGACCTGGTAATGGCCAGGTATTGGAGTAAAGTTGAAAAAAACTGACCTCTCCGACGCTGTACGTTAAATTGTGACGTGTCATGACATAATGTACAGCACGCATAAAGCAACTCATTCTGTGTCGTACAGCTTCTCTCCATCAGGTGTAGTGCTTCTCTCGCAGTTTAAAAACAAGAAAGGGACAGGGACAGGTTAACGGGAATACCAAGTCAATTGTACAACGAAATGCATACATTTTTTGCGTCATCACTGCAAGCCATCATGCCTCTTAAAAGCCGCAACACCCGCTGTTAAGTTCTGAGGATAACTTTAGCGCCGCTCTAAAAACCAGATTCAAATTCAACACAAACCTTCAAATAGGTACAGTTTAAGTCAGAAGTTTACATACACCTTAGCCAAATACATTTAAACTCAGTTTTTCACAATTCCTGACATTTAGTCCTAGTAAAAATGCCCTGTCTTAGGTCAGTTAGGATCACCACTTTATTTTAAGAATGTGAAATGTCAGAATAATAGTGGAGAGAATGATTTATTTCAGCTTTTATTTCTTTCATCAAATTCCCAGTGGGTAAGAAGTTTACATACACTCAATTAGTATTTGGTAGCATTGCCTTTAAATTATTTAACTTGGGTCAAACGTTTTGGGTAGCCTTCCACAAGCTTCCCACAATAAGTTGGGTGAATTTTGGCCCATTCCTCCTGACAGAGTTGGTGTAACTGAGTCAGGTTTGTAGGCCTCCTTGCTCACACACACACTTTTTCAGTTCTGCCCACAAAGTTTCTATAGGACTGAGGTCAGGGCTTTGTGATGGACACTCCAATACCTTGACTTTGTTGTGCTTAAGCCACGTTGCCACAACTTTGGAAGTATGCTTGGGGTCATTGTCCATTTGGATGATCCATTTGCGACCAAGCTTTACCTTCCTGACTGATGTCTTGAGATGTTGCTTCAATATATAAATACATTTGATTTGATATATCCACAGAATTTTCCTTCCTCGTGATGCCATCTATTTTGTGAAGTGCACCAGTCCCTCCTGCAGCAAAGCACCCCCACAACATGATGCTGCCACCCCCGTGCTTCACGGTTGGGATGATGTTCTTCGGCTTGCAAGCCTCCCCCTTTTTCCTCCAAACATAACAATGGTCATTATGGCCAAACAGTTCTATTTTTGTTTCATCAGACCAGAGGACATTTCTCCAAAAAGTACCATCTTTGTCTTCATGTGCAGTTGCAAACCATACTCTGGCTTTTTTTGGCGGTTTTGGAAAAGTGGCTTCTTCTTTGCTGAGCGGCCTTTCAGGTTGTGTCGATATAAGACTGGTTCTACTGTGGATATAGATACTTTTGTACCTATTTCCTCCAGCATCTTCACAAGGTCCTTTGCAGTTGTTCTGGGATTGATTTGCCCTTTTCGCACCAAAGTACGTTCATCTCTAGGAGACAGAACGCGTCTCCTTCCTGAGCAGTATGACGGCTGCGCAGTCCCATGGTGTTTATACTTGCGTACTATTTTTTGTACAGGTGAACGTGCTACCTTCAGGCGTTTGGATATTGCTCCCAATCATGAAATATACTTGTGGAGGTCTACAATTTTTTTCTGAGGTCTTGGCTGATTTCTTTTGATTTTACCATGATATCGAGCAAAGAGTCACTGAGTTTGAAGGTCGGCCTTGAAATAAATCCACAGGTACACCTCCAATTGTCTCAAATGACGTCAATTAGCCTATCAGAAGCTTCTAAAGCATGACATAATTTTCTGGAATTTTCCAAGCTGTTTAAAGGCACAGTCAACTTAGTGTATGTAAACTTCTGACCCACTGGAATTGTGATACAGTGAATTATAAGTGAAATAATCTGTCTGTAAACAATTGTTGGAAAAATTACTTGTTTCATGCACCAAGTAGATGTCCTAACCGACTTGCCAAAACTATAGTTTGTTAACAAGAAATTTGTGGAGCGGTTGAAAAACGAGTTTTAATGACTCCAACGTAAGTGTATGTAAACTTCCGACTTCAACTGTACTGTATGTAATGACACATTATATAAATTCTTTATAGTGTTTCATTTACATTTTAGAGGTGATAAGTTGGACAGATCGGGTGAAGAAATTTGTTTCCGCACACAGCTTATCTCCCCCTTTTCTTATCTCGCAGTAGGTTTCGCTTCCCCACCCGTCATTTTTAAAAAGACCCGACGGAGCTCATTGCCTTCTTCAATCATGCAGAGACGGGCAACATGAATGTCTCGTCATTGATTTTGCCGGAAACGGGAGAAATTGTGCTTAGAATGGTATTCATATTACAGTTGACCTGGAAGTACTATGTTTTTGGGGTGCTAAAATAAGGTAAATTGTACATTACAGTGCGATGTACAGAAGTGCGTTAGATTAGTAACTACATCCTTTCTTATTCCACTAAGATATAATCAATGAAGCAATATTTACAAGAGTAGACCAAAAACAAACTCTACCATTTTCTACCTAATATACAGTACGTACATGAGGGTAGAGTAGGGTACTGTCAGTAATGGGGATAAGAGGGATGAGTGTGTATAAGCAATATATGGATAGATAAAGGGGCTATCAAAGGGTTAACTGAAACAATGCTGTTGCTATTTTCATTGACAGCTATGTCTCTACACCTAAAATTTGACAGAAAAATGTGGGGTGTGGACTGTATTAATTGTGTAATTACTGGGAGTTGAACACAGAAGTTGTGGTGTTTGGTGCATCTGGGCTCTCCATTAAATGATTATCCCTTAAATTACCTCATTTTCAGCCACTTTCCCTTCATTACATTTACATTTTAGTCATTTAGCAGACGCTCTTATCCAGAGTGACTTACATTAGTGAATGCATTCATTTCATAAATGTTTTCTCTGTACTGGTTCCCCTTGGGAATCGAACCCACAACCCTGGCGTTGCAAACACCTTGCTCTACCAACTGAGCCACATGCATGTTGCTTATAGGTTCAGCTTAACACATGCCGGATTCATGCCACTAACGGTCCTGCTTACAAAGGAGCTGTGTTCGACAATGTTTCAAATTCATAGATTTGTTAGTTGTTGGGGCCATGATTGTTTATGTTTTTCTAGTCTAAGGCATGGCCACTATAACTTATTTTCCGCATCTCTGTTTACTCAAAGTGCACCCTGTGACATTAAACACTAAAAAACAGAGCCTAAAAGATAATAGATAATAAATAATATGTCATAAATGGATGTCTGAGATAAAGAAAACAGCCAAATATTGAAGTACTATTCTCAACATATCGTGACAGTCACAATAAAAATAACATTCACAATGAAGTTCAGGGTTTAGAGCAAATACCAACAGCGTAAGCAACATCCTATTTGGACCAGTGGTAATGACCCTATTCATTCCCAACAACCCATGGGGCCCAGACAGGGGCCGCTTCATAAAAGGAGGCTGGGGTATCCTAGCAACTGGTGTTAATAGAGTTAGTGTGTGTAATCATTTTCTGTTATTGCCAGAGTACAGTGTAAATAATATTCAAATAATAACTGTGTAAGCACCGTTTTCTTCAGAATGTTAAGAAGACAGGAAAATAGGTGTAATGGATTACTAAATGAACTTGAAACTTGACAAGGGAAACAATAGACAAGCGACTCCTTTTGAAGACAATTTCCAGGAAATTGTGTGCAATCTCCAAAAAGGATCTGTTCATCGTCCTGTCCGTATTTCATGGCAAATCACTCTAAAACATTTCAAAGCATACTGACTGGAAAACACACAGCCTGCGACACACAGACACAAATCTAAAAACACTTCCAGCCACAGACACGCAACCACACACAAGCACGAGCACACACGCATGAGCACACATGCACACGCGCACACACACGCACACGCACACGCACACGAGCACAATAGCTTCTTTCTGCTCTCTGATTATGCCCTCTTGTCTGCCATGTAAGAAAGGCCCCACAGTGTGAATGTTGAATTGCCAAGAGGCAGAGATTCCTGTTGCCCTCCCCTCCCCCGGCCTGTACCTCTATTGACCCTCCCACAGCCTTTTCCTTTCCTCCTACCCCTCCCAGACAACCTGGCGCAAATCCCAAACACAACAGATCCCAAACACAATGCGACTCCCCCTCTCGTGTGTTAGGCCAGGAAAAACATGCTGAAATGTGGAAAGTCCTATAAATCACAACATAACAATATCCTGTATAGATCTCGAACTAACCTAAAACAATCCAAACTCAATAAAATACGGAATACAACTAACCTACAGTGCATTCGGCAAATATTCAGACCCCTTCACTTTTTCCACATTTAGTTACAGTACAGCCTTATTCTAAAATGGATTAAATAAGGAGATGACTGTGGACTACAGGAAAAGGAGGACAGAGCACGCCCCCATTCTCATCGACGGGCTGTAGTGGAGCAGGTTGAGAGCTTAAATGCCTTGGTTTCCACATCAACAATAAACTAACATGGTTCAAGCACACCAAGACGTGAAGAGGACACAACAAAACCTATTCCCCCTCAGGAGACTGAAAAGATTTGGCATGGGTCTTGAGATCCTCAAAAGGTTCTACAGCTGCACCATCGAGAGCATCCTGACTGGTTGCATCACCGCCTGGTAAGGCAACTGCTCGGCCTCCGACCGCAAGGCACTACAGAGGGTAGCGCATATGGCCCAGTCCATCACTGGGGCCAAGCTTCCTGCCATCCAGGACCTCTATACCAGGTGGTGTCAGAGGAAGGCCCTAAAAAGTGTCAAAGACTCCAGCCACACCAGTCATAGACTGTTCTCTCTGCTACCGCATGGCAAGCGGTACCGGAGCGCCAAGTCTAGGTCCAAGAGGCATCTAAACAGCTTCTACCCCCAAGCCATAAGACTCCTGAACATCTAATCAAATGGCTATCCAGACTATTTGCACTGCCCCCCCCTTTACGCTGCTGCAAATCTCTTTTATTATCTATGCATAGTCACTTCCCACAGTTGACAGTACATGTCAGACCAAAAACCATGCCACGAGGTCAAAGGAATTGTATGTAGAGTTCTAAGACAAGATTGTGTCAAGGCACAGATCTGGGGAAGGGTACCGAAACATTTCTGCAGCAATGAGGGCCCTGAGAACACAGTGGCCTCCATCATTCTTAAATGGAATAAGTTTGGAACCACCAAGACTCTTCCTCGAACTGGCTGCCCGGCCAAACTGAACAATCGGGGGAGAAGGGCCTTGGTCAGGGAGGTGACCAAAAACCCGATGGTCACTCTGACAGAGCTCCAGAGCTCCTCTGTGGAGATGGGAGAATCTTCCAGAAGGACAACCATCTCTGCAGCATTCCACCAATCAGGCCTTTATGGTAGAGTGGCCAGTAAAAGGCACATGACAGCCCGCTTGGAGTTTGCCAAAAGGCACCTAAAGGACTCTGACCATAAGAAACAAGATTCTCTGGTCTGATGAAACCAAGATTGAACTCTTTGGCCTGAATGCCAAGCGTCACATCTTGAGGAAAGCTATCACAATCCCTACGCTGAAGCATGGTGTCGGTAGCATCATGCTGTGGGGTGTTTTTTCAGTGGCAGGGACTGGGAGACTAGTCAGGATCGAGGGAAAGATGAATGGTGCAAAGTACAGAGAGATCCTTGATGGAAACCTGCTCCAGAGGGCTCAAGACCTCAGACTGGGGTGAAGGTTCACCTTCCAACAGGACAACGACCGTGAGCACACAGCCAAGACAATGCAGGAGTAGCTTTGGGACAAGTCTCTGAATGTCCTTGAGTGGCCCAGCCAGAGCCCTGACTTGAACCTGATCGAACATCTCTGGAGAGACCTGAAAATAGCTGTGCAGCAACGCTCCCCATCCAACCTGACAGAGCTTGAGAGGATCTGCAGAGAAGAATGGGAGAAACTCCCCAAATGCGGTTGTGCCAAGCTTGTAGCGTCATACCCAAGAAGACTCGAGGCTGTAAGCGCTGCCAACAGTGTTTCAACAAAGGGTCTGAATACTTATGTAAATGTGATATTTCAGTTTTTATTTGTAATACATTTGCAAAAAAATCTAAAAAACTGTTTTTCCTTTGTCATTATGGGTTATTGTGTGTAGATTGATGGGGATTTTTTTAAATCCATTTTAGAATGACGCTATAATGTAACAAAATGTGGAAAAAGTTAAGGGGTCTGAATACTTTCCAAATGCACTGTATGTAATCCAAGGGAATCATTTCCACAACAGTAGCCGGCAGGAAATAGGACATCATGATTTCACCAGCTTTCCAAGGACATAACTCCATTTCTTTCTACATTTATTTTTGAGGAAGAAACAATGTACTGTAACACATTTTTAAAAACATACATTTTCCTAGATACATAACTCCTTTGTATCTCTCCCCGTCTGGGAATAGTTTTAAGATTTTATTTTAACCTTTATTTAACTAGGCAAGTCAGCTAAGAACAAATTCTTATTTTCAATGATGGCTTAACTGGGTGGGTTAACTGCCTTGTTCAGGGGCAGAACAATAGACTTTTACTTAGTCAGCTCAGGGAATCGATCTTGCAACCTTTCGGTTACTAGTCCAATGCTCTAACCACTAGGCTACCTGCCACCCCAAGATTGGCTGGTGGTGTACTCTATGTGAGTGGGCATTAAGTTTATGTGCCAGTCAGACAGTGCTGCTGAATGGGAGACACAGAAGAGAAAACTGTGTTCGCAGTCTGGCTTGTCACCTCTGTACGCAGTGCCCGCCAGACATTGGCAACTAGCAGCTTGCCGCAACTGAGGCAGGGTGGGAAGGGCTCGGTGTGGGATAGTCATGCCCAAGCTTCCTGGCAGAGTGTCAAGTAGCCTCTTAGCGAGATAATACACCACTCACCCATTACCGTATGTCTCCTCCAGGCCTGAACTGGGTGCAGTCACGCCTTCTCCTGGTCTCCCGCTCCCATTGTCAAGCACACCCGGACTTCATCAGTACCTTGATTACTTCCCCTTTATTTAGCCCTCTGTAGCCTCTGTCATCAGGCAGTATTGGTTTGTTTTCATTCACGGTCTGTACGCTTCTCATGTTTTGTCGATCTGCATTCTTCATGATTAAACTCACCTTCTGCACCTGCTTCCTGACTCCCGGCACATACATGACTAGTGCTCAACTGTTTACAGTTGAGCTATAGGGAGGCCATTATCCCATTATATTTACCATGATTTCTATTCTAGTTAGTTTAACACAGGTTTCCTTCAGTGTTGTGTTGATAAAAGATGCCCAAATTACAGTCCATGGTACACAATACTTACAGTTCATGGCAGTAAACATCTAAGTTATACTTTTGACTCATCTGTCCATAGAACATTCTTCCAAGAGTCTTGATGATCATCCAGGTGCTTCCAGATGCTTTTTGGCAAACTTGAGAGTCACATTTTTGGATGAGATGGGTTCCCATTATCTCTGGCGAAAACCAAACTATGCATTCCACAGTAAGAACCTCATACCAACGGTCAAGCATGGTGGTGGTAGTGTGACGGTTTGGGGATGCTTTGCTGCTTCAGGACCTGGACGACTTTCCTTAATAGAAAGAACCATGAATTCTGCTCTGTATCAGAGAATTCTACAGGAGAATGTCAGGCCATCTGTCTGTGAGTTGAAGCTGAAGCGCAGCTGAGTCATGCAGCAAGACAATGATCCAAAACACACAATCAAGTCTACATGAAAATGGTTAAAAAGCTGCAAAACGTAAGTTTTGGTATGGCCTAGTCAAAGTACAAACCAAATCCCAATTGAGATGTTGTGGCAGGACTCGAAACGAGCAGTTCATGCTTGAAAACCCACAAATATCACTGAGTTAAAGTAGTTCTGCGCGCAAGAAAAATTCCTCCACAGAGATGTGAGGGACTGATCAACAACTACAAGAAGCATCTGGTTGCAGTTATATTTTTCATGGCACTATAGAATTTTCAGTATGGAAAAGGAAAGCTGGTAAAATAAAAGTGAAAAACTCTCCAGAAAAGTACAAATGACTATAACAGATTACCGAATAGCATGTCCAGGTAAACTGCTCCTATTTGTAAGGAATGAGGGATTCCATAATGGATTAAAGACCCACTTGAAATGTTTGTTTGTTCCCTACATGTAACCACAAAGAAATTAACCAGATACATTTCAGGTTGTTTGCTCATGATTATGCTGCATGGGACAAAAACATTAAAAAAAAAATATATATATATATATATATATATGTATATGTGTTTATTAGCTAAGTGAACATGTCATACAACCTGCATTGTTGTCTGTCTCCCTAACTCTACTCAACTCTGTTTATGTTAGCCCGGGGTTACCTCATCAAAAAGAGTGATAGTGTTACTGTAAAGTGTGAAGAAGATGCAAAATTATGGCCTTAATGTCCTCGTGGCAAGCTAACATTCTCACAGGTGATGTCAAGTTCTGTTTTAGGGCATGCTCACCACTTAGGGTGAGCTGTTTTAGGGCATGCTCACGGCCTTATCTTCGGACGGTAAGTTGGTGGTTGTAGACATCCCTCTAGTGGTGTGGGGGCTGTGCTTTGGCAAAGTGGGTGGGGTTATATCCTGCCTGTTTGGCCGTGTCCGGGGGTATCATCGGATGGGGCCACAGTGTCTTCTGATCCCTCCTGTCTCAGCCTCCAGTATTTATGCTGCAGTAGTTTATGTGCCGGGGGGCTAGGGTCAGTCTGTTTCATCTGGAGTATTCTCTTGTCTTATCCGGTGTCCTGTGTGAATTTAAATATGCTCTCTCTAATTCTCTCTTTCTCTCTTTCTTTCTTTCTCTCGGAGGACCTGAGCCCTAGGACCATGCCTCGGGACTACCTGGCATGATGACTCCTTGCTGTCCCCAGTCCACCTGGCCATGCTGCTGCTCCAGTTTCAACTGTTCTGCCTGCGGCTACGGAACCCTGACCTGTTCACCGGACGTGCTTGTTGCACCCTCGACAACTACAATGATTATTATTATTTGACCATGCTGGTCATTTATGAACATTTTAACATCTTGACCATGTTCTGTTATAATATCCACCCGGCACAGCCAGAAGAGGACTGGCCACCCCTCATAGCCTGGTTCCTCTCTAGGTTTCTTCCTAGGTTTTTGGCCTTTCTAGGGAGTTTTTCCTAGGGAGTTTTTCCTAGCCACCGTGCCTCTTTCACATGCATTGCTTGCTGTTTGGGGTTTTAGGCTGGGTTTCTGTACAGCACTATGAGATTTCAGCTGATATACGAAGGGCTATATAAATAAATTTGATTTGATTTGATTTGACTTACTCCATTCCAGCCATTATTGTGAGCCATCCTCACTTCAGCAGCCTCCGGTGAATTGCCCACTAGATAATGGATAGTCTGTATGATCAGTCATTTTAATGTAATCTTTCTGGGTTAAAGACCTGAAAACAGCACACCTCCAATAAATCCATATCCATGCTGTAAAAATCATAAACAGGACACCTGCAGTGGTGTTTATGCTTGGAGAACACTCCATCTCCGTGTCTGACTCAGTCTACTATATTAGTACGGGATGGTTAAGCTAACTTAGGCTAATGTGGGTGGCAGGTAGCCTAGTGGTTAGAGTATTGGACTAGTAACCGAAAGGTTGCAAGATCGAATCCTTGATCTGACAGGTTAAAAATCTGTCGTTCTGCCCCTGAACAAGGCAGTTAACACTGTTCCTAGGCTGTCATTGGAAATAAGAATGTGTTCTTAACTGACATGCCTAGTTAAATAAAGAAAAAATGCTATTGTTTGAGGCGAGTGCACAGTTATGAACTTGAAAATGTATTAATAAACCAATTAGGCACAGTTGGGCAGTCTTGATACAACATTTTGAACAGAAATACAATGGTTCATTGAATCAGTCTAAAATGTTCCACATACACTGCTGTCATCTAGTGTTCAAAATCTAAATTGCGCCTAACCTGGAATAGTACATTATGGCCATTCTTTTGCATTTCAAAGATGATGAAAAAATACATTAAAAAAATGCATGTTTTTTTCTTTGTATTATCTTTTACCAGATCTAATGTGTTATCTCCTACATTTCACATTTCAACAAACTTCAAAGTGTTTCCTTTTAAATGGTACCAAGAAAATGCATATCCTTGCTTCAGGTCCTGAGCTACAGGCAGTTAGATTTGGGTATGTCATTTTAGGTGAAAATAGAAAAAAAGGATGCAATCTAAGAGGTTTAAAGCATCAGATCAAACCTACAGTGGGGGGAAAAAGTATTTGATCCCCTGCTGATTTTGTACGTTTGCCCACCGATAAAGAAAGGATCAGTCTGTAATTTTAATGGTAGGTTTATTTGAACAGTGAGAGACAGAATAACAACAAAAATATCCAGAAAAACGCATGTCAAAAATGTTATAAATTGATTTGCATTTTAATGAGGGAAATAAGTATTTGACCCCCTCTCAATCAGAAAGATTTCTGGCTCCCAGGTGTCTTTTATACAGGTAATGAGCTGAGATTAGGAGCACACTCTTAAAGGGAGTGCTCCTAACCGCAGCTTGTTACCTGTAAAAAAGACACCTGTCCACAGAAGCAATCAATCAATCAGATTCCAAACTCTCCACCATGGCCAAGACCAAAGAGCTCTCCAAGGATGTCAGGGACAAGATTGTAGACCTACACAAGGCTGGAATGGGCTACAAGACCATCGCCAAGCAGCTTGGTGAGAAGGTGACAACATTTGGTGCGACTATTCGTAAATGGAAGAAACAGAAAAGAACTGTCAATATCCCTCGGCCTGGGGCTCCATGCAAGATCTCACCTCGTGGGGTTGCAATGATCATGAGAACGGTGAGGAATCAGCCCAGAACTACACGGGAAGATCTTGTCAATGATCTCAAGGCAGCTGGGACCATAGTCACCAAGAAAACAATTGGTAACACACTACGCTGTGAAGGACTGAAATCCTGCAGCGCCCGCAAGGTCCCCCTGCTCAAGAATACATATACATGCCCGTCTGAAGTTTGCCAATAAACATCTGAATAATTCAGAGGACAACTGGTTGAAAGTGTTGTGGTCAGATGAGACCAAAATGGAGCTCTTTGGCATCAACTCAACTCGCCGTGTTTGGAGGAGGAGGAATGCTGCCTATGACCCCAACAACACCATCTCCACCGTCAAACATGGAGGTGGAAACATTATGCTTTGGGGGTGTTTTTCTGCTAAGGGGACAGGACAACTTCACCGCATCAAAGGGACGATGGACGGGGCCATGTACCGTCAAATCTTGGGTGAGAACCTCCTTCCCTCAGCCAGGGCATTGAAAATGGGTCGTGGATGGGTATTCCAGCATGACAATGACCCAAAACACACGGCCAAGGCAACAAAGGAGTGGCTCAAGAAGAAGCACATTAAGGTCCTGGAGTGGCCTAGCCAGTCTCCAGACCTTAATTCCATAGAAAATCTGTGGAGAGAACTGAAGGTTCGAGCTGCCAAACGTCAACCTCGAAACCTTAATGACTTGGAGAAGATCTGCAAAGAGGAGTGGGACAAAATCCCTCCTGAGATGTGTGCAAACCTGGTGGCCAACTACAAGAAACGTCTGACCTCTGTGATTGCGAACAAGGGTTTTGCAACCAAGTACTACGTCATGTTTTTGCAGAGGGGTCAAATACTTATTTCCCTCATTAAAATGCAAACCAATTTGTAAGTCGCTCTGGATAAGAGCGTCTGCTAAATGACTTAAATGTAAATGTAATAACATTTTTGACATGCGTTTTTCAGGATTTTTTAGTTGTTATTCTGTCTCTCACTGTTTAAATAAACCTACCATTAAAATTATAGACTGATCATTTCTTTGTAAATGGGCAAACGTACAAAATCAGCAGGGGTTCAAATACTTTTCCCCCCCACTGTAGGTCTGACAGATTGATTCCAGAGTATCTTCTGGAAGCTTTCATGCGATCTGTCCCCAGATAGCCTTTTCAGTTGTGTAAACCTGGAAAGAAATTGTGGAAACAACAATCTGTTGTTTGTGTTGATACCCAAAACATAAGGAGGCATGAATTTGTTTTTCCAATGACTTTAGGGTGTTGCACAGATACGAATCCGCTCTGGTGGCTTCAGTTTAGGAGAAAATGGAACATAACTTTATGGCAGTGAGTCAAGGCAATTGAATGCAAGCTTCACAATGTTTATTCTTCTTCTTATTATTATTATTGTGAAAACATGTCTAGCCTGTCTATCTATGTGTAACGGGGTTGACCTGTTATGCTCAACCCACTCAGTTTTCCACCACGAAACACCAGAAAAGGGCCAAAAGAGTAGAACCAGCTCACCTGCTTTTACACTATTATTTGACTATTAGATGTTCAGTGTTTCTATTGAAAATAATATTTAAAAAGGAATAGTTTCACCATATTAAAACAAGAGTTCAGTTCACGTAACAGGGTTGACCTTTAAATGAGGAACAGGTTGTTGTTTTTTCCCCTTAAAATGAATCACTAATCACAAAATAAATAATAATCTACAGAAATGACGTTGTGAAAGTAACAAAATAATTAATGGTGATAAGGGTGGAAAGTTGGCGTTAAGTGGGTTAAAATACACAGAGGGACGTCTCAAAATGTGTCAAAATGCAGAATATTTGCACTTTAGCAAGTCTTTATTTATATATAAAATCTGATTTATTGAAAATTCCAAGTGGCCTATATTAAAACCAGTTAAATGTAATCGAAAATGTAATCTACATCATCCACAAAAGTAATTATTTATCATGAGAGGGCCATAAACAATAACTAGTAATCTACATACTCAAGGAAATGTTAACATCTCACCTTTCTGGTAATAATAGTTGCTGATATGAATAGCCCTTGACTTGCTCAGGAGAGGAGGAACTTCACTGAGCGATTATGTCTATGATGGATGTGGATGAAGTGAATTCACCAGCACATTGTTCAACCTCAGTTGATGTTGTTATCATATTAGAAGTCATCCACTGGGTTTTGATACTTGATATTAAGCCACTGTCTCATTGTGAAATAAAGATGCCCATAATAACATCTTAGAGGTCTTCAACCTCCTTTCCCTCTTTACCAGGCTTTGACCCGGCTGTTTCCACCATTACCCACATTGATCTATATGAGTCATGAGTCAACAATTAGCTGTCCATCCTGATATGCGTTTGAAATCCCAGTAAGTAAGTAAAGAGACTTGCTATGTGCACACTGTCCACAGAATGAGGTGGAAACTGAGCTGCACTTCCTAACCTCATACCAAATGTATGACCATATTAGAGACACATATTTCCCTCAGATTACACAGATCCACAAAGAATTCCAAAACAAATCCAGTGTGCAATCTGTGATATACCACAGTGTGCAATCACAGAGGCAAGATTTGTGACCTGTTGCCAAAAGAAAAGGGCAACCAGTGAAAAACAAACACCATTGTAAATACAACCTGTATTTACGTTTTATTTATTTTCCCTTTTGTACTTTAACTATTTGCACATCATTACAACACTGTATATAGACATAATGACATTTGAAATGTCTTTATTCTTTTGGAACTTTTGTAAGTGTAATGTTCACTGTACATTTTTTGTTCATTTAAATTTTGTTTATTATTCCATCCATTTCCTATCCCTCTTCTCAGTGTGGCTGTCCATTCGAGGGTGAGGTTTGGCAAAGGACATGGGGGAGGGTTGTTGGAGTTCTCGTTTTGTCTTTTGCGATTTGATAAGCCCAGAATACCTTTTACATTTTGAATACCACCTCCTCTTACGTCACTCACACAGTCAAGTCACCCGCATGTTTAGCCACCCATATTTAACCACCCATTTTTAACCACCCATATTCCGGGAAGGGTCCCTCTCTTTCTTACACACACTCTCCCCAATTCCCACTTTGTACCCCATCTCCCCTCCCCCGATCCCCTCAAACCACCATATCCTGAGGATATTGTTCAAAACAGAACTCAAGACTGTGAGACACCCACAATGTAAGACCAAAACTATCACAAACATGTCCCTCTCCCCAGCTATGCAGCCCGGTAACTGGGTTTCTTGGATAACGCTAAAAAAAGACTAGAGTGAGAAATACACTACTGACTACTCTACAAAATGAAAAAAGTTATGTTCTGTGAATTATTTGGGATACATATCTACTGGAAACACATTAGTCTACATTACATTTAAATACTCTTAAAACAGAAATAAAAGTCCCACTCACCGAGATGGAGTAGATAAGTGCAGCGATGCCAAGTGGCAGGCAGCAGCACAGCATGGTGAAAATGGAGTAGCCCAGGTAGTCTGGCAGAGGGTAAGGCAGAGCTCCATGGGTCACAAACACCGTAGGCTGGACTGTGACGGTGGACTGGGGGTACTCTCCCTGGGGGTATGGCTGTCCGTAAGGGGCCCCAGGAGCTCCTCCATACTGGGGCGGTGGTGCGTAGCCCTGGGGATTGGCGGGGTAGCCTGCTGGGACAGGGTATCCTGTGTTGGGGTACTGGGGGTGGTCCTGGTAGGGTGGAGGAGCTGGTTGTCCCATCCCAGACTTCTCATCTGGGTTCCAGCCTGGTGGTGGGGCGTTTGGCATCTTGTTGGGATCCATTTTTTGTGCTGTTGGTGATTTGTTTCCCTTTTGTCTTGCTTCTCTTTTTCTTTATTTTGTGCCTCCTCTCAATCTCTCCAAGTGTTCTTCTGTGTCTCTCTGCCTAAACTGTCTGCCTGCCTACAAGCTGTGTAAAGCAAGCAATTATGTTCTCTCTCCCCCTCCCCTGTCCGTCCCTGGCAGCTCATTATGTTTAGAGGAGGCCTGTGTGGGTGAGCTGACAGGGAAGGGTTAGGGGTGGGGAAAGACTGAGTAGCTGACTGGAGTCAAATAACAAGTCCAGCAGTCAGGCAGAAATGCTGTCCATCTAATGCAGAGGTACCGTAGCCTGGATAGGAGTTGGGCACAACCCCATGGTGATATTTTGAACTACACCAGTAACAGTCACATTGAATTATTGTACTTATTGATGACTCTTCAGTGCAAGATATTCAAATACTTATTTTTCTTTGTTTTGATGTAAAACTGTATATTTGATACTGTAATAAGGTAAAACTGTAACAAAAGTAACGCTTAAAGTATTTGTTTATGGTAAGTAAAACTGTATATTTGATACTGTAATAAGGTAAAACTATAAGAAAAGTGAGGCTTAAAGTATTTGTTTATGGTAAGTGTCACGCCCTGACCTAAGAGAGCCGTTTTTCTCTGTTTGGTTAGGTCAGGGTGTGACATGGGGTGGGCATTCTATGTGTTGTATGTCTATGTTTTTTTTTTCTTTGATTGGCTGAGTATGGTTTCCAATCAGAGGCAGCTGTCATTCGTTGTCTCTGATTGGGAATCATACTTAGGCAGCCTTTTTCCCCTCCTTCAGTTGTGGGTAATTATATTCTTTCTGTGAGTGTTTTGAGTGCGCCACGGTTGTGTCTGTTTTACCTGTTTCGTGGTTTATTCGGTTTCACTCATAAAGTATGTGGAATTACCGGCACGCTGAACCTTGGCTGATCTATGACAGGGAGTTTGAGGACAGTGAACGTGACAGTAAGTGAACACAGGAAAAAAACAGCAAAGACTGTTGATTGAAGAATAAGAAGAAAAATTAACAAAGATAATGTAACAAATGACAAGGCAATAAGATAATGTAACAAGATGACGTATCATAATACAACAAGATAATGTAACAAACAATAATACAACAAGATAATGTAGCATCGATAATGTAACAAGATAATGTAATATGATGAAATAGCAAGACTGTAACAAATTATAATGTTAAATGACAATGCAACAAGACAATGTAACATTATGATAATGCGGCAAAAATAATGTAACATAGGCAATAATGCAATAAGATAATGTAATAAAAATAGATGGGTCCAGTCGGCCGGCCAAATAGGTCTAGTCGGCCTGCTGGCCAGATAGGACAGGACGAATGGCCAAATGAGACCAGTCGGTCATCCAGCCAAATGGGACCAGTCGGCCGGCCAGGTAGGTAGGTCCGGCCAAGTAGGTAGGTCTGACCCGCTGGCTAGGTAGGTTAGTCCGGCCAGAAGGATAGGTCAAGCCGGCCATTAAGCTAGGTCCGGCCTGCCAGGTTTGAAAAAATGTGGTGTGGCTGTGTTCAGTCATTATGGTCCAGGCCTTTGAAACCAACCTGGTCTCAGAGCGTTTCCTATTATTCTGCAAGTAAATCCGAAACACTCCGTATGATATGTTACGTTTTGTATGGTATGTATTAATTTGTGGATGTCCTTCACTCATTTCATATGTTTACGAATTACAATTCAAATTTTATCTTACGAATTTGCGTTAGCTAGCTGGCTAACATTAGCTAAACTAGGGGTTAGGATTAGGGGTTAGGGTTAAGTTTAGGAGTTAGGTTAAAGAGTTAAGGTTAGGGGAATGGTTAACTAACATGCTAAGTAGTTACAAAGTAGTTAAAACGTAGTTGAGAAGTTGCTGAAATGCTGAAGTTGTTGCTGACGAGATTCAAACTCGCAAACTTATACATCCACCCTACTTTCGTTTTTGCTGTAATGGAAATGTTTGTTTGTGCTTTTCTTATAACTCATTTCTGAACACAATTTATGTGTTCATGCAGGTGGTTGACTGTACACATCCTCACTATCAGTAGCTGCAATTTGGCAATACGCCCAGAGCTTGTTTTGAAATATATCTCAGTTTCAAGGTCTCAGCTTAGAGAGAAGAAGCCTCGTGAGGTATTGGCCTATCACGTGTTATGAAGCAGTATTGGTCAGTCACATGAATGAAACAAAACGGTAATGAGTAAGAATTATGCTAAATCATGCAAATATAACTTGTCTGTGTATAGCCATATATAAGACAACTGCTGGGACTGCCCTGGCAGAGCTCCTGATTGACATGTGTACTATGGTACATTGAGTTGGTTGGAACCTCTCCAGTGCGCTGACAAATAAACAATGATTAATTTAAGACAACATATCAAATTGCTTAGAAGAAGGCTGTCTCGTGATGGCATGGTCAGCATAATGTTTATAACACATTTCTAATTTACAGTATTTAACCAAAACTTGTTTGCCTTTGCCAATATAGCGGACATGAGCCAAAGAATGGTTGCTCATGGTCACGTGAAGGAGTAGCTCCGCCTGCAACTTCAAAATCAGTGTCTGCCCTCGGCCCAAGAGGGAATTTCCTATTGGTCTAATGGTAAGACGTTGGTTTCTTCTGCGGTAAACTCGGGGTTTGTATCCCTTCTGTCACACCAGGAAGCTGAAACTCGGCCGCAAGTGGAACTTCCAGCAAGGCAATAACCCCAAGCACACATCAAAATCAACATTTTGCAATTTCCAATTGCTGGTCAAAAGTAGTGCACTATATAGGGAATAGAGTTCCACTTGGGGTGCAGCCCTGAGAAATGTGATTAAACTTCAACTGCTAAACCGTCACTCAGGCTGTCAGAACATTACTTTTGCCATTGTCAAAGCAGGGGGAAATTAAACGTCTCTACAGAACAGATGGCATTCACTGGTTGTGGAATAGATGAAAACTATTCAATCAAACAGATTCATGTAGCTCCACCCTATAGAAGAAAGAAATAGAAACATACAAACCTTTCTCTACCTTTTCCCCACCCCATCTTTCTGCATAATGATAACAAAGCCTTTTCCCTGTCATTTTAACTGTAGGCCTATTCCTGTTGTTCAGCCATCAAACCATTAACACATTTAACATTACTCTGTACATTACCCTATCCCATCTGGACAAAAGGAATACCTATGTAAGAATGCTGTTCACTGACTATTGCTCAGCATTCAATACCCAGGCCCTGGGTCTCAACCCCGCCCTGTGCAATTGGGCCCTGGACTTCCTGACGGGACACCCCCAGGTGGTGAAGGTAGGAAACAGCACCTCCACTACGCTAATCCTCAACACTCTCCCACAAGGGTGCGTGCTCAGCCCCTTCCTGTACTCCCTGTTCACCCATGACTGAGTGGTCATGCACGCCTCCAACTCAATCATCAAGGACACAACAGTAGTAGGCTTGATTACCAACAATGACGAGACAGCCTACAGGGAGGAGGTGAGGGCTCTCAGAGTGTGGTGTCAGGGAAAAAAACTCTCACTCAATGTCATCAAAGCTAAGGAGATGAATGTGGACTTCAGGAAATAGCAGAGGGAGCACCCCACTATCCACATCGAGGGCACAGCAGTGGAAAAGGTGGAAAGTTTTAAGTTCCTCTGTGTACTGTACACATCACTGACAAACTGAAATGGTCCACCCACACAGACAGTGTGGTGAAGAAGGCGCAACAGCGCCTCTTAAACCTGAGGAGGCTGAAGAAATTTGGCTTGTCAACTAAAACCCTCAAACTTGTACAGATGCACAATTGAGAGCATTCTGTCAGGCTGTATCACCCCTGGTATGGCAACTGCACCGCCCACAACCGCAGGGCTCTCCAGAGGGTGGTGCGGTCTGCACAACACATCACCGGTGGTAAACTACCTGCCCTCCAGGACACCTACAGCACCCGATATCACAGGAAGGCCAAAAAGATCATCAAGGACAACAACCACCCGAGCCACTGCCTGTTCACCCCGCTATCATCCAGAAGGCGAGGTCAGTACAGGTGCATCAAAGCTGGGACAGAGAGACTGAAAAACAGCTTTTATCTCAAGGCCATCAGACTGTTAAACAGCCATCACTAGCACCGAGAGCCTGCTGCTTACATACAGACCTGAAATCATTGGCCACTTGATTGGAACACCAGTCACACTTGGAACACTAGCCACTTTAATAATGCCACTTTAATAATGTTTACATACTCATCTGATACTGTACGTATATACTGTATTCTATACTATTGCATCTTGGCCTATGCGCTCTGACATTGCTCATCCATATATTTATATTTATATATTCTTATTCCCATCCTTTACTTAGATTTGCTTAGGTATCCGTTGTGGAATTGTAAGATAGTACTTGTTGGATACGGCTGCACTGTCGGAACTAGAAGCACAAGCATTTCGCTACATTCGCAATAACATCTGCAAACCATGTGTATGTGACCAATAAATTTCATTTGATTTGAGACTGGAAATTGAGCTCAGGTGCATCCTGTTTCCATTGATCATCCCTGAGATGTTTCTACAACTTGATTGGAGTCCACCTGTGGTAGATTCAATTGATTTGACATGATTTGGAAAGGCACACACCTGTCTATACAATGTCCCACAGTTGACAGTGCATGTCAGAGCAACAACCAAGCCATGAGGTCAAAGGAATTGTCCTGGGAGCTCCGAGACAGGATTGTGTTGAGGCATAGATCTGGGGAAGGGTACCAAAAAATGTCTGCAGGATTGAAGGTCCCCAAGAACAACCCGACCTCAACCCAATTGAGATGGTTTGGGATGAGTTGGACAGCAGAGTGAAAGAAAAGCAGCCAACAAGTGCTCAGCATATGTGGGAACTCCTTCAAGACTGTTGGAAAATCATTCCAGGTGAAGCTGGTTGAGAGAATGCCAAGAGTGTGCAAAGCTGTCATCAAGGCAAAGGGTGGCTACTTTGAAGAATCTGAAATATATTTTTGGATTTGTTGAAAACTGTTTTGGTTACTACATGATTCCATGCGTTATTTCATAAATATGATGTCGTCACTATTATTCTCTACAATGTAGAAAATCGTAAAAATAAAGAAAAACCTTTGAATGAGTAGGTGTGTCCAAACTTTTGACTGGTACTTTATGTACTTGAATTTGAATAGGCCTGAAGGTGTCACAAAGGCTGTCTTCTGCTGGCTAGCAGGATCCATCTTCACCTGCCAGTAGCCCCTTTCAAGATCCCAGGAGCTGAAGACCTTTGCTCCATGCAGTGACTCAAGGATTTCCTGGAGGTTGGGCATGGGATAGGAATCCAGGTGTTTTTGAATTTGGACATCAGTAGTCAACACAGAATCGGATGCTGCTATCCTTCTTAACATGGACAAACATACTTACCACCTGTGTTAGCCCCAGTCTGTCTGTACATACCTTTTGCTATTAGTGCAGGAGATTATATAAGCCTTCCTTGGTGGATGTGTCCACAACAGCCTTGATGTGGTTGTCCCTCAGATGGGCGATGCAACATATAGCCCTACCACTGATGATTCTTCACAGCTGGGCTTGTCCCATCTGACCTAGCCCTGGAGAAAGGATGATTCTCATGCCGTCCTTCATGTCTCACTCTATACATGCATGTCCATAAGTTGAGTAATGTGCCAGTCTTGCACAGGAAGTCCAGACCCAGCACAATGGGGAAGGCCAGGTGGGACTTGTGCATCGTAAAGGTGTCCACCAACCATAACTCCTCATGGAAAGTGTAGAGTAGCTTGGCATGTCCACAGGCAGAATGGCTTTGTCCATCTGCCAAGACAAATGCTTGCTCAGAGCATGGGGTATGGGGTTTCTTTGTAAGGTTCCAAAAGGATTCCTGCAACAGAGTGAATGAACACCCTGTGTCCAACAATGGTTTACACTTCAACCCCCGCACCATCACGGGTACATGATCTTGGCCAGGGGTTGTCTTCCCTGGTTACTAGAGCATTCAGGCAAAACTGCATTCCGATGGACTTTGGATCTTGCTCCTTTGCCTCCATCTGGTGGCCACTTCTCCTGGTCCTTGCTGGGCCTTTGAACTGCTCTTTGCCTGCGATAGCATTCACCCGTTTCCAGTAGGTGGTCTGGCCTGACCAGTCACGTTCTATGAGGGTTCCAATCCACACCAGCTCGTCAACTTTGTGGGCTGTCCCTTTGAGACTGCTGGACAATTTCGGCTTACAATTTCCGAGTATCAGATTGATCATTTCTTTTTCAGTGTGACCAGGCTTCCATAGCATAGAAAGAGTTCTGTACTGAAAAACGAAGTCTCGGATGCTCTCTTTTTGGCCTTGAATCCTGTCTCGAAGTCTCTTCTCTGCCTCAGTCTTCAGAGAGAAATTCCCTGAGGAAGGTATCAACCAGGTATCAACCTGTGCCACCAGTCTTTGGATGTGCCCTGTAGAACAGTATTTATAGTTACCAACACCCCTCTCATGTGTTAAAGGATGAAGAGACAGAAATTCTTCACATTTCTCCCGATAGGTCAAAGGATCTTCATCATCCTACCGTCCTCCAAAGCTGGGAAACTTGACCTTCACTGGTAGTTTGTATCTGTGAACAGCAACGCCACTCTCTTCCCAGCATCGGCCTCCAATTGTATTCTCTGTTGCCCCAGTAGGCTCCCTTCCTGTCCTCAACCACACCGTGTCTCTTCTCTGTACAAACCCAGCATCTCTTCTTGCTGCAGACCCAGTAGCTCTCCTTGTCCCAGACACTGAGAAATGGACAGACGGAGCTTCATCACGCATGGAGCTGCCACTTTCCTAGAAAGGTCCTTGAGTAATGTATCCAACTGTCTGTCTCTCCACGCCAAACAATCAACCATTGACTGCCTGATTTCTGTCATAGAGCATGAAAAGCATTTTGCAAGCGTTGTTATTTACGGTCAATATAGTACCGGAGAACATCTTGCCTTACAGCATTGTAATGGAACGCCTGAATATCTCTTTCCACAGCTTTTAAGTGTGAAGTCAAACAATTGTATTCATCCTCTTCCTCATCATCATTATGGATCAGTTGCCTCAGGCCTGGGCCAAGAGGTGGTCCATCAGTAATCCCTTCTTCATCCTGAGAATCTCCCACATTTAGTTGCTGTTAGATTGCATACTGGGCTTTGTCTGATCACAAAGGGACCAGCCGTGAAATCTAAAAGAAGCCCCTCTTCCTGCTCAAGGGGAGAATCCTCCCTCTCATGATGGATATCCACAAGAGTTGTAGAAGCAGCCACATGGATAAGTAATTATCCTGTCAACAACACAGAGAATTATATCTCTCACTGTCCCTTCGTGGTTGCCATTTTCTGTAACAGACTTGCATAACCACACAACCTTGTCAGAAATAAATATTAGGAAAGCTATTCAGTGCAATGGTGTTTGGATAGGAATAATATGGGTTTCAACATAAACAACAAAAGCAAAGTACAATAATCAGCAACACATGAATAGACCTGTCAGAGCCAACAGTAAGCATAAGAAAACCTTACTCCTACCAGAACCTCTGGTTGATTCTTTCAGTCCTTGAATGGAAGTCCAAATCCAAATCCATAGAAATATTTGTAATCCAAAGGAAAGAACCCTAAAAATCTAACTAAAAGTAAATCCCAATGGAATCTGGATGCAAAGTCACAATCCAACTGAAAAAGGTAAAGGTCCAAGTAAAAAGGATGTCTCTGAACTATTCAGTGTCTATTATACCACCAAACAGTTGTTTGGGTGAGAAAAGAGGACTAACATCCCTCTGGCACCAGCAAAACAATGCCAGCTCTCTCAAAATAGGCTTGCAGACAAATGGCACCTGTGGCTAGGCCCACGCCTCCGAGCACACCCATACCTACAGCCTTAAAAACCTACACAGAGCAATACATTATTTTCTGAAATTCATCATTTAATTTCTTTCAAGGGCAGCATATTATGCTTTCATGATGATAATGCATGTTGCAACGGTATGACACTACACATACTGTACCTGTTTATGTAACCGGTGTGAAATGGCTAGCTAGTTAGCGGGGTGCGCACTAACAGCGTTTCAATCGGTGGCGTCACTCGCTCTGAGACCTTGAAGTAGTTGTTCCCCTTGCTCTGCAAGCTCTGGGCGTACTGCCATTGTCATCGTGACAAACCAAATAGAGCAGACGACTTACCACCTAAGTCATTATCTGATCAAGACTTTATCTGATCACGACTGCTTTCAACATCTTAATGTTTTAATTCAGATGTTGAAAGCAGTCGTGATCAGATAAAGTCTTGATCAGATAACGACTTAGGTGGTAAGTCGTCTGCTTTATTTGGTTTGTCACGATGACAATAGAAGAACTAGAAAGGGTAATTTACCTGAAGAAAACTGTGTGCTTGATTAAGGTGTCCATCTAGCTTTACTCAAGTGTGGCCCTGTTTCATTTTTTAAAGTTCGAATGACGTTTCTATTGTAAACAGTTTGAGCAGTAGCGCTATAACAAATGATAATAATAAGTCAGAAATACACTACATGACCAAAAGTATGTAGACGCCTAATTGTCAAACATCTCATTCCAAATCATGGGCATTAATTTGGAGTTGGTCCCCCCTTTGCTGCTATAACAGCCTTTGCTTCTGTAACAGGCTTTCCACTAGATGTTGGAACATTGCTGCTGGGACTTGCTTCCATTCAGCCACAAGAGCATTAATGAGGTTGGGCACTGATGTTGGGGGATTAGGCCAGGCTCACAGTCGGCGTTCCAATCCTTCCCAAAGGTGTTCGATGGGGTTGAGGTAAGGGCTCTGTGCAAGCCAGTCAAGTTCTTCCATGCTGATCTCGACAAACCATTTCTTTGTGCACAGGGCCATTGTCATGATGAAACAGGAAAGGGCCTTCCCCAAACTGTTGTCACAAAGTTGGAAGCACAGAATCGTCTAGAATGTCATTGTATGCTGTAGCGTTAAGATTTCCCCTCACTGGAACTAAGGGGCCTAGCCCGGACCATGAAAAACAGCCCCAGACCATTATTCCTCCATCACCAAACTTTACAGTTGGCACTATGCATTGGGGCAGGTAGCGTTCTCCTGGCATCCGCCAAGCCCAGATTTGTCCGTCAGACTGCCAGATGGTGAAGCGTGATTCATCACTCCAGAGAACACGTTTCCACTGCTCCAGAGTCCAATGGCGGCGAGCTTCACACCACTCCAGCTGACGCATTTCATGAAGTTCCCGACAAACAGTTATTGTGCAGATGTTGCTTCCAGAGGCAGTTTGGAACTCGGTAGTTAGTGTTGCAACCAAGGACATTTTAACGCACTTCGAGGTTCAGCACTCGGCATCCTGTTCTGTGAGCTTGTGAGGCCTATCACTTCGCAGCTGAGCCATTGTTTCTCCTAGACATTTCCACTTCACAATAACAGCACTTACAGTTGACCGGGGCAGCTCTAGCAGGGCCGAAATTTGATGAACTGACTTGTTGGAAAGGTGGAATCCTGTAACAGTGCCATGTTGAAAGTCACTGAGCTCTTCAGAAAGGTCATTCGACTGCCAATGTTTGTGTATGGAGATTGCATGGCTGTGTGCTCGATTTTATACACCGGTCAGCAAAGGGTGTGGCTAAAATAGCCAAATCAACTAATTTAAAGGGGTGTCCACATACTTTTGTATATATAGTGTATGTGACTGTATTGACTCACTCTTATCACATTGTTTGAAGAAATGGAATTGAGCATTGGAAATACAAATAATACATGCAGGGCCTGTCTCCCGGACCCAAATTAAGTCTACTTCTGGACTAAACAGCATGGTCAACTGAGTTTCCAAAGTGCGTATTCAGTCCAGGAGTATGCTCAATATGGGTCTGGGTAAACTACTCTTGCACAAAAATTTGAAGGTCTAATGCTCTTCTTCAGCTTGTTTCTTCTTGTCTAACTCACAAACCCTCTGTGACCTTCTGGTTGTATCATACAATGATAAACTCTCCACAAATTTGATTCCACAGCCCGTATCAGCTGACTCTCATATCTCAGTTACCATGGCAACTCATGACCTGCCACGACCACTTTTGAATACAGTGTAACCCATGATAAGGTGATTTTGTTATCATTGCCATACTCTATTCAAGGTAGAATGCCTGTGAGTAGAGTTTTGGATTTGGACTGTAGCTCGGAAACTGGCAAGGACATACGTAATTATGCTGGAGGATATTTATGACCTTGACACACTTTCACTTTTAAAATTATGACATAAGATGGTGTTCATACCATAGACCGTATGGTTCATAATGTAAAGGACTGTTTCCACATGCAGTCCAGATCATCTTAGTTTTTCTCAATTGCATACAAGCAATTTTGGGATCTGTGTTGAAATGTATCTACACTGAGTGTACAAAACATTAACAATACTTTCCTAATATTGAGTTTCACCTCCCACTCCCTTTTGCCCTCAGTACAGGCTCAATTCATTGGGGGCATGGACTCTAAAATGTGTCGAAAGCATTCCACAAGGATGTTGGCCCATGTTGACTCCAATGCTTCCGACAGTTGTGTCAAGTTGGCTGGGTGTCTTTTGGGTGGTGAATCATTCTTGATACACATGGGAAACTGTTGAACATGAAAAACCCAGCAACGTTACAGTCCTTGATACAAGCCGGTGCACCTGGCACTTACTACCATACCCCGTTCAAAAGCACTTGCATATTATGTCTGGCTCATTCACCCTCTGAATGGCACACATACACAATCCATGTCTCAATTGTCTCAAGGCTTAAAAATTGTTATTTAACCTGTATCCTCCCCTGATTGAGGTGGATTTAACAAGCGACATCAATAAGGGATCATAGCTTTCACCTGGTCAGTCTATTTCATGGAAAGAGCAGGTGGTCCTAATGTTTTGTACAGTCAGTGTAGTTTTGATGAATGTATTAATGTTTTGAGAAGGCAACTATTTTAAAAATGATTTTACTGTTTTGCAAAGGACACCGAGTTTAGTGTCTTGTGAACACTGTTTTGAATTTATTTTTTATTTTGAAATGCTTGTATGCGTTTGAGAAACACTGTACCAGTCTTTTTGCAATGTCTCATGTAATCCAGTAGATGGCGATGTAGAAATAATTCAGGACCACTCAGGACATGGGCCTTACATCAAAAAGAGAAAAGTATTTGCAGTATTTACATTTGAGAAGCCTATCAGAGACTTATTTTATTTAGAGATTCAGCATCTGTTAGTATAATGTAATGTAACATTGGACACAGTCATAAAAGGTAACTCTTTTAATTTGAATTACAAACATAGACACCATCTACTCATTTGCCAAGAAACATCTCAATGTAGACCGTGACTCACTAAAAGCCAATTGGGGAGAAAACCCTCTTCAGGGACTGTAATTGTTTGTGTGGTATCTAACAAACTAAAATAACATTAATGTTGTTTTGGTGGAAAAAACACTCTCAATCAAAACTATATCATCCTCTTATTGAAATAATTTTAACATTCTGTACTATTAAAAAAACATTGCATTTATCATACAACAGATTCTACTGCATAGACCAGTGCACTTTTCTACACTCAACTAAAAAGTGAATATAGGAATAATCAAGATAAAGGTGTGTGAATAGTTATTGACATTATAATAGTTTATGGCTACCGGTACCTATTTTACAGTAATGTATATGCATGTAAGATTATTAGGGGACAGTATGGCAATTCAAAACGCACACAAACAGTCAAATCTACCGCATATTTTCCACATACAGGTGGAGTCACTAAAGGTAAAAAACATTGCAATGAAATAATGAGTGAGTCGACACACAGCATCTTTTGGTTATCTGTTTAAATACAAAGAACATGGGGGAAAATTGTGTCCTGCTTTGTCTGTCTGTGTGTGCTCGCTGGTGGCGAGTTACAGTGTGAGCATTGGGCAGAGCAGAAACCAGAGTAATGGGCGGAAGATAGAACAGCAACACAGGTAAAAGCAGCACACCTCTGATCTCCAATGGCACAGTACCACCTCCCTCTTGGGAAGACAGCACCACTCTCTAAAAAAACAACCTCCATTTGACAGAAAACAGGCCAACTCCACCCATCAATTTTTATCTCTTGATTGATGCAGAACCAGGAAGTCGATTTGACCTGCTGCTAGGTGGGCGTTTGGTTCCTAGCACTCACTGGCCCGAGCTGTGGACAGAAAGAAAGATGACTTAATATCTGGAATCATTAAAAGCCATTCATTACCAAGCCATGTGAGATTACACCGACATACGGCTTTCTGTTGGGCAGCCATAATGATCATGTCCTCCATGTCCCCAGATCACAGGCAAAACAGTGACAGCCATGGCTATAGTTCTGGACTGGACAAGAGTTTTTTGAGAGATGAAGAGTTTTTTGATGATAAGCACAATTAATATTAGCAGCACAGATGCACAGTGCAGTTCTGTTCAGCAGTGGGAAGGATGTGCCACACCCAGCCTACATCAGCTGGTGAGCTACAGGGGAGCAAGCGATGAGTGTGGGCAGATAGGCGGACAAGCTCCGCTCCGGCTCTGCCTAAACAAGTTTTTCAATGAATTGTAATATTTGTAGCTACTTTTTAAGTAAATACCTGCAGTCAACTTGTGAAATACATTAGGAGATAAAGCAGATTGCGTTCTTCATTTCACGTGTCATATTATTTTACATTATGAAGCTTACCAGAACAGATGAGCCAGTCACGTGTTTGTTTGTAAATAGCACAACGGGAGAAAGCGGGAGCAGGTGAGTCCAGCTGTTTATTTGGTTTAACTTGCTAGTAAGCTAAGTAACTGGCTGAATTAACAAGGAGACGGGGCATCATATAGTGCTAGCTTTCTACTGTGTTTGAGAAGTCAAAGCGCTTTGGATGAGTTATCTATACAGCTGTCACTGCTATCTTGATTTCCTTGCATGTGTTCTCCTCTCTGTTCTCAGCAGCCTCAGTCTGCTCCTCTGCCCTTTTCTCTGAGCAAAGCAGGCAGACAGGCCGTTGCCCTAACGACTCCACACAGACACAGCGTGTACACATGATGCTCTTGAGAAAGTGGCAAAACTGAATTCATTTGCACAATTTCTCTTGTTGACATTTGCTTGTAAATGTCCAAACTCACCAAAAAGGACATTCAGTAGCTACTACCTATATATGTATAAGTTCATGAACTGGGTTGCCTGTCTTTGCTTTTAGTTTATTTTTGCTTGCACTCATTAGCATATCTAGCATATCAGCCTCCATGGAAATTACTATTACTTGTGTATTTTTTGTTGTTGTTGCGTTTTAATGGCCCCTTGTTTACTAAGCTGGTAATAGCATAAATCCCGGGATGAAAGAAGGACGGCTTGACGATATGAAAATCTGGATAGCGCTCAACCCTACAGGCGACTCTCTTGCTTCCCCGTAGCTAGCCAGTCACCACCACTTCTAGTTAGCTACCCTTTGCCTGGTAAGAAACACAAGCTGCTTTGCAAAATTAAAAACAATAGCAGCATTGAATGTAATAGTAAAACAACAGTCTAGCTATGTTTTAATAGTAAAACAACAGTCTAGCTATGTTTTAATAGTAAAACAACAGTCTAGCTATGTTATAATAGTAAAACAACAGTCTAGCTATGTTTTATTAGTAAAACAACAGTCTAGCTATGTTTTAATAGTAAAACAACAGTCTAGCTATGTTTTAATAGTAAAACAACAGTCTAGCTATGTTATAATAGTAAAACAACAGTCTAGCTATGTTATAATAGTAAAACAACAGTCTAGTTATGTTTTAATAGTAAAACAACAGTCTAGTTATGTTTTAATAGTAAAACAACAGTCTAGCTATGTTATAATAGTAAAACAACAGTCTAGTTATGTTTTAATAGTAAAACAACAGTCTAGCTATGTTATAATAGTAAAACAACAGTCTAGCTATGTTTTAATAGTAAAACAACAGTCTAGCTATGTTTTAATAGTAAAACAACAGTCTAGCTATGTTATAATAGTAAAACAACAGTCTAGCTATGTTATAATAGTAAAACAACAGTCTAGCTATGTTATAATAGTAAAACAACAGTCTAGCTATGTTTTAATAGTAAAACAACAGTCTAGCTATGTTTTAATAGTAAAACAACAGTCTAGCTATGTTTTAATAGTAAAACAACAGTCTAGCTATGTTTTAATAGTAAAACAACAGTCTAGCTATGTTTTAATAGTAAAACAACAGTCTAGCTATGTTTTAATAGTAAAACAACAGTCTAGCTATGTTTTAATAGTAAAACAACAGTCTAGCTATGTTATAATAGTTAAACAACAGTCTAGCTATGTTTTAATAGTAAAACAACAGCTATGTTATTCTCTCCCTTGAGTATAGAAAAGTAGGCTGTCTTTGAATTTGTAGTCTCCCACTTTCCCCACTGCATTTCATAGCCAGGTTCTGTAGCCAACGAAGCCAAATCTCCCTTGTTTCCTCAGAGAAACGGCTTGATTCTAGCCCTTATCGTTCAAAAGATATGACCCATAATCCCGGCGCTACGGTTTTTTCTTTCTGTCATGCATTGATGGACACATTGGGGCGCATTCAGCAGGAGGCAACATTTTGGAATGTTCAGATAGAAATATGCTATGTAGAACAAACATGCCTCTGACATGTTGAATAAGGAATAACATTGGCTCTATTCATGAAATTTCTATCTGCAACATTCGAGAACGTTTTGCAACTGAACGTGGCACTGGTAACATTACAATTAGCCTACAGTATATGCAGACATTTGGTGACACAGAAAGAAAGGTAAAGGAATAGAAAACTATTTATTGACAAATTCCTCTTGCCACAACACTATATTTGACTGGGTAAATTACTTAATTTTGAGTTAATGTGACTCACTTGAGCACTTGGACTAGGACTCGAGCACTGGGACTAGGACTTCAGCCATAGGGACTCGTGACTCGACCATTGGTGACTCAGACTTGGACTCGGAAGCGAGCACAGGGGGACTCGATTCGGACTCAAGGTTTAGTGACTCGACTACATCACTGAGCAAAACAGTCATTAGCTCCCGTTCAAAGTCATTAGCCCCCGTTCTACTTTTGGACACCAATGTGGCTCCGGCATTTGTGGAACACTGATAACAATGGCAATGACGTGACTGAGTGATGAAGGTGCAACCAATACTATTTTGTCAAAACCATGCAGCACCATCTGGTGATTGTGCTACTCTCTCGCTCTCTCTCTCGCTCTCTCTGAGCTTGTATGTGTCTGTCAATATGGAACATTTCAAGAACTTTGAAAGTTTCTTCAAGTGCAGTCGCAAAAACCATCAAGAGCTATGATGAAACTGGCTCTCATGAGGACCGCCACAGGAAAGGAAGACCCATAAGTTCATTAGAATTACCAGCCTCAGAAATTCCAGCCCAAATAAATGCTTCACAGAGTTCAAGTAACATCAACATCAAATGTTCAGAGTAGACTGCGTGAATCAGGCCTTCAAGGTCGAATTGCTGCAAAGAAACCACTACTAAAGGACACCAATAAGAAAAATACTGTTGCTTGGGCCAAGAAACATGAGCAATGGACATTAGACTGGTGGAAATCTGTCCTTTGGTCTGATGAGTCCAAATATGACATTTTTGGATCCAACTACGTGTCTTTGCGAGACGCTGAATAGGTTAACGGATTTCTAATCCTTTTTCCTGAAGAGGATATTTTATAATGATCACTCAAACATGCCAGTCAGTAATATATATTCATTATATTCCTAGCCAAGACTTATGCATCCAGATGGCTAGGAATCATCCAGTGTAAAGTGTGGGCCAATCAGAGAGGAGATTGAGAGGTCAGGGGAACAGACCTTGGTCGTTGAGTGGCTGGGCGGCATTGCTTCCTGACCTCCTCCTGCAGAGAGAAAACCAGTGTGTCAACTCACACTACATTCCACTATACATTACGACACCGACAGTGGGGGAAAAAAGTATTTGATCCCCTGCTGATTTTGTACGTTTGCCCACTGACAAAGAAATGATCAGTCTATCATTTTAATAGTAGGTTTATTTGAACAGTGAGAAACAGAATAACAACAAAAAAATCCAGAAAAACGCATGTCAAAAATGTTATAAAATGATTTACATTTTAAATGAGGGAAATAAGTATTTGACCCCTCTGCAAAACATGACTTAGAACTTGGTGGCAAAACCCTTGTTGGCAATCACAGAGGTCAAACGTTTCTTGGCTTTGCAAATCTTCTCCAAGTCATTAAGGTTTCAAGGCTGACGTTTGGCAACTCGAACCTTCAGCTCCCTCCACAGATTTTCTATGGGATTAAGGTCTGGAGACTGGCTAGGCCACTCCAGGACCTTAATGTGCTTCTTCTTGAGCCACTCCTTTGTTGCCTTGGCCGTGTGTTTTGGGTCATTGTCATGCTGGAATACCCATCCACGACCCATTTTCAATGCCCTGGCTGAGGGAAGGAGGTTCTCACCCAAGATTTGACGGTACATGGCCCTGTCCATTGTCCCTTTGATGCGGTGAAGTTGTCCTGTCCCCTTAGCAGAAAAACACCCCCAAAGCATAATGTTTCCACCTCCATGTTTGATGGTGGAGATGGTGTTCTTGGGGTCATAGGCAGCATTCCTCCTCCTCCAAACACGGCGAGTTGAGTTGATGTCAAAGAGCTCCATTTTGGTCTCATCTGACCACAACACTTTCACCAGTTGTCCTCTGAGTCATTCAGATGTTCATTGGCAGACTTCAGACGGGCCTGTATATGTATTCTTGAGCAGGGGGACCTTGCGGGCGCTGCAGGATTTCAGTCCTTCACGGCGTAGTGTGTTACCAATTGTTTTCTTGGTGACTATGGTCCCAGCTGCCTTGAGATCATTGACAAGATCTTCCCGTGTAGTTCTGGGCTGATTCCTCACCGTTCTCATGATCATTGCAACTCTACGAGGTGAGATCTTGCATGGAGCCCCAGGCCGAGGGATATTGACAGTTCTTTTGTGTTTCTTCCATTTGCGAATAATCGCACCAAATGTTGTCACCTTCTCACCAAGCTGCTTGGCGATGGTCTTGTAGCCCATTCCAGCCTTGTGTAGGTCTACAATCTTGTCCCTGACATCCTTGGAGAGCTCTTTGGTCTTGGCCATGGTGGAGAGTTTGGAATCTGATTGATTGATTGCTTCTGTGTACAGGTGTCTTTTTTATAGGTAACAAGCTGCGGTTAGGAGCACTCCCTTTAAGAGTGTGCTCCTAATCTCAGCTCGTTACCTGTATAAAAGACACCTGGGAGCCAAAAATCTTTCTGATTGAGAGGGGGTCAAATACTTATTTCCCTCATTAAAACGCAAATCAATTTATAACATTTCTGGCATGCGTTTTTCTGGATATTTTTGTTGTTTTTCTGTCTCTCACTATTCAAATAAACCTACCATTAAAATTATAGACTGATCCTTTCTTTATCAGTGGGCAAACGTACAAAATCAGCAGGGGATCAAATACTTTCCCCCCCCCACTGTAGCTACATAACACACACACATACACCTACCTGAAACGTACAGTTCCACACAAAGAGTGTGCCCTGATCTGGACTGAACTGAGCATGCACTGATATGATAGATCGTTTACCTTTTGTCCTGGTTGAACTTGCATCTGCAGTGTCCGCCTGTTATAAGAAGAAGGGTCACAAGTTAATCTGTGTCCTATGTTAATGTGAGCATGTGTAAATACATGCTATGACTGTGTCATTGTGTGTGAGTATGTATGTGTTTATGTGATGGAGTCTTACTGAAGAGGATGGTGATGCCGATCAGGCACAGAACTGCTGCCAGGATCAACCCCCCAACACGTAGCCTGTGATAATCTGAACAGAGAGAGAGAGAGAGCGAGAGAGAGAGAGAGAGAGCCGGGGAGAGAGCAGGAGAGAGTGCAGGAGAGAGCAAGAGAGAGAGAGAGCAGGAGAGAGTGCAGGAGAGAGTAGAATGGGAGAGATAGAGTGAAAGGAAAAAAGCATGAATCATACACAGTAAGCCAGGAATGTTGAGAGGTGTTGAGTGTTCTAAAATATGTATCTCTCTGCTCACCAAAGGTAAATGGATCCTCCTCCTCCACTGTAGGGGGAAAAACATGACAAAGGTCAGTTTATACAGCATCTAGACACCTTCAAAAATAATACAAAGAACTGGAATGCACCCAACCTCAAAATGGGCAAATAGCGAATGGCCTACTTTAATTTCTGAATCAATGATTTATCTGGAGACCATATTATTGCATGTCAAAAGATTTAGAGTAATAAAACTATGGAACGCTATTATGATAAACAATTGTCAGTTACATACTTTCTTTCTGCTCCTCTGCGAACACAAGGGACGTAACTGCTAACAGAAGAGACACAATGGTAAGCACACAGCATAATGCATTGACAACATGGCATCCCAACAATGTCCCAAACAAGTCAGCTTTCCGTCCCTGTGATAAGTGCACTTGTAACTTTAGTGGTCTCTCAATGGCTTTCACCTTGAATAGCACTGGAAAAGGTCAATGAATCTATCCTTCCTCTATTTAGTTCTAGATTGGTATACTATTCATATCCATAACCCTATGTATTTCATAACATTACATAAACATATTCTCTCTCTCACTCAAAACATACAGTAGTATCTACTGTGCTGAATACTGAGCCAGAGTTGTGAGTGAAGACTGGGCAAAACAAGATGAACAGAGATGGTAGCTTTGGGGAAACCTAAGCAGGAAGTGGTATTAATAGCTGTGTATGATTGGTCTTTAAGACCTGCCACTCACATGTCAATAAAAGCAAAGCAGAGATATTTGCCATCTTCAAACTCTCTTTCACCTAGAGAAGACAGAACATAAACAATTGAGTGAAACAAAGTAATGGCATAATAATATGATCATATTATAATATTAGGCTGACTTTATATGATAAAGTAGCTGACCATTATGACTGCAGTGCACCCTAGCAAATTGGCACTCAACCTCCCTGCCCTTTTCACACCCACATAAGCAAGAGCTCTGCTGCTCAAAATGAAGAAAAACAATGTACCCACTTGATTGTCTGATCAAGGCTCCACTTGTTAGAATTAAATTACCCTTGTCCCACTACCTATTTGACTTGATTATACCTTTTCAAACCCGGGAAGCTAATGGCAGCTCATACAGTGCCCAAAACTGGCTCACACCAGTTCCAATGTCAACAGAAACCTGACACAACGTTTAGCTTTCCCCTGGAGTCCCATATTTGATTTAGATTTGTACAAAATGGCTTCTGAGCAGCGTAACCCATGTGATCTTGAATGTTGCCCAGAGTGCTTTGCTTCATCTCATGCCAAACCTTCAAACCCAATTATGTTTCAGCTATTCCTTGTTCAATATATATTTTGGGGTATAATGTCTTTATAATCATATAACTGTCAAATGACATAAAGGAGTAGAAAATCCACAAGGGAAAAAATGCTGTTTTATTGAGCATGGCTCCAGCGCCAAAACGTAAAGTAACTAGACCCCAGTGATTTTCCATCACACCTTATGAATAAACGACAAAGAGAGGAAATCACCTCACCCATCAGCAACCACACAGTTACAACAACCCACCCTCAGGTTTCTAAAGTATCCATGAGGGAAAGAGAGACAATGGGAACCACATAACAAACATGCTGGGGCTTGAGCAGAGTTCCAGGGTTTGGCCTTCTTTGATCATACTCTGCCTAACATGATGCTTCTGGAAGGGCTGGATACTGATTTGGACAGGAATGGAGTCTCGAGGAGATTTGGTAGCTAAATCCCTTATGTCACAACTGTCTCACGCTCCCCTTTTGTTTCTGCTCATGATAAGGCTACATTTATTTTCCGTCATGTGGTGTACGCCACCAGACACATACTGGACAAGGACCAGATACAATCTTCAAGGATTAAGACTCCCTTTTTTCTTTCTCACTATATCCTATCCAGGTTCCAACGTTTAAGAGGGTACACTACACTACTAGACCATGTGTATTGTGGTTTTTCACTACGAGCTAAAAGGGGTTTAAGAGTGTAATAGGCCTACACTTTGTCATTGCATAGCGAGTAGTAAATGTTACATTACGTGAGTACCATAAATTACTATGTTTTTGGTCACTTGGCATTTTCCTGCCATGGTAGTATAATGAAAAACTACAAATACAATTTTTTCATTGTACTACCATGGTAAAGTTTTGTAAAAGGCAGCTCCTATAACAACACTACAGCTCCTATAACAACACTGCAGCTCCTATAACAACACTACAGCTTCTGTAACAACACTACAGCTCCTATAACAACACTACATATCCTATAACAACACTACAGCTCCACTAACAACACTACAGCTCCTATAACAACACTACAGATCCTTTAACAATACTACAGATCCTATAACAACACTACAGCTCCTACAACAACACTACAGCTCCTACAACAACACTACAGCTCCTACAACAACACTACAGCTCCCATAACAACACTACAGCTCATATAACAACACTACAGCTTTTACAATAACACACAGCTAAAACAGAGAGCCTCCCTCTATCTTATAGCAGTGTATGGCGACTCGTACTATTTAGCATTTGGCAGCGACCAGGGGAAAAATCCCTCCCTGGTTTCTTTCCGAGCACACCCTCCCTCTCCCCAGCAATGTTGGTGAGGGAGAGGGAATGCAAGAAGCGGGAAGCCCTCCAAAAATCGGTCGTGGATGGTTTACGATTCAATACAGGGAGAGAGAGAGGTAGACTCTCCCGGGGTTCTTTCTTTCCACGTTTTCAAGTTAGGAATCATATTACAGAGTAAATGTTAGCAAAGGGTGGAGGCGGCCGACCTTGTGAGATTCATGTAGCAATGTTTAGGGTTGTTGGTTGTCTGTTCAAGACAATGCTAGGCAGCGCTGCGGATCGTGCTTAGCCATCCCCTCAGTTCCCCACCAGGCAGATTCACCCTGGAGACCAGGCCTGGTCATAATGGGCTTAGTGTTCTAACATGGGTCACGCTGGCCTCCCTGCCACTGAATGCCTGAAGCAAAGGAAGAATCGGTTCACCCCTCTCTCTTCTCCTTGATCTGCCCTCCTTATCCCACTTCACTCACTAACCTGCTCATTCACAATAGGGTCTTGTCTAAACTTACGATGAGTACCCACCCACACCAGTCCCCCCCGCATTCACTCACTACACCTGTGCTTACTCCCTTATTCACTCACTCCCTTTCTTTTTTCCTAACTCCCTGTCATTCCATCTGGCCATCTCAGTCAGTCACGACTCACCCATTACTCTACAGCGGGTCCAGATCCCGCCATCTGCAGTATCATTAAGAATCCCAGGAGATATATTCCAGAATGTCTGTCACATTGGTACAGTGCAGAACCCTGAATTCATAGTTATTTCTGAGGAAGCCTAGATGCCTAAAACGTTGGATCTGAGGGCTTCAAAGAACCTGTGGTAATTTTTCTTCAAATCACCCACAGGGATAAAAGGAGCTAACGATGCAGCTACTCGTAGACTCCTGGCCCTGCCTGAAAAGGCCATTCAGTTATAAGGTAAACACATTACCATGTTGTAGTTCTCATTGTAATGGTGGATCACTGGAAGCTTTCAAATGAGATTCTCCCTTCTGTAATGTGTGGTTTTATAACAAATGATTCAAAAGGTCGTCCTAGGACTAGCTACGTTTATTAGGAGTAAGAATAATCACATAAGGGGGAAATTACTTATGTAAAGTTACTTATAAAGGTACTTGTGAAATGGATCAAATCTAGGATTTTTTGGTTTTCTTTGTGTTTGTGAAGTCTCTTCTATTACTCTCTTCTCCCTCTATTCACTCTGCCTACCAACATGAGGAGGATTGGAGACCAAGGACTGGAGATCAAGTTTCCCCCACTACAGAGGCAGAGAGATGTAATGCCAGTTGGGTAAAGGTTTGAGTAACAGCAGTGTCCACTGCCATATGACAAATCTAAGAGTTCCATGAGGCCTCGGAACAGGCAAGTTTGTCTTTTCAAATCACACAATACGGGCTCCCGAGTGGTGCAGCGGTCTAGCACTGCATCTCAGTGCTAGAGGTGTCATTACAGACCCTGGTTCGATTCCAGGCTGTATCACAACTGGCCGTGATTGGGAGTCCCATAGGGTGGCGCACAATTGGCCCAGCATCATCCGGGTTAGGGTTTGGCTGGGGTAGGCCCTCATTGTAAATAAGAATTTGTTCTTAACTGACTTGCCTAGTTAAATAAAAATAAATATAAAAATACCACTGAAAGATTGTCAGGATGAGGAGCAAAGCTTCAATGACAGCTGAGCATGTCCTGTGTGTGGGTGAGTCTAGATGTGTATGTCTGTTTGTCTATGTGTGTACAACTCCCACTATGACCCAGGCACCTCTCCATACTCATACAAGTTCACTCTTCGCCCCCCCCCCCCATAGAGAGGATCTGGGATCTGGCCATGGGCTGGCTCATAAAGGATGTGGTGCCTGGACACAGGAATCTAGCGTACAGCTAATTTAGGAACAAAGCATGCCGCTGAGAATAGGCAGCACCCTTTGAGGTTTAATAGGAACACACACACTGGGAAACCATTCTAATGTGGTAAGGGACTGTGATAGAGCAATACAGTATTGCATGTATGTATTCATATTACATCTGGAATAAAGAACATCTGATATTTAACCTATTTCTTTCATGCTGACAGAATTGTTGATTAAAAATGTTATGGGTCCATTCTTCCACGCTGTCTCAACCAAAACCGAACCAGACAGAAACGAGTACCAGACAATTCCGTGAACGTTTTAAGTTAGCTGGGTAAACTGTAGTCGATATTTGCTCATACAGAGTGTTGTATTTCTGTTAGTCAGCCATAGATGGCTATTGAAGCCACTCCTTGTTGTTAGTGTTTGATGAAGAAGTAGCTGCAGGAGCAAAACAGGGCAATGTGTTCCTCTGGCTGCTCAATGGAGAGGGGGGACGTGGCATACTATTGCCATGACTCATCCCTCCTACCCACTGCCACAAGGTCAACAATAGCAGCAACAGCAGTTCCACTGTTTAAAGAAGCCATGCGGCCTTCCCTTCGAGGGAAAGACCTTGGTGTTGCTTTGCTGTGCTTCTGAGGCAGTGAGGCCTTGAAATAAGCTTTTCATATATCTGAAGTAAAGAGTGATGGTGTTGCTATGGTGAATGTGTGATGAACCCTAATTATCTGAATCTGAGTCAAATGAGCCTTAGTGAGGAAAAATAGAACCATGGCTTACCTATCATCTCTTGTGATTTGTAATGTCTCACAGAATAAATAAGTCACACTCTGTAATCACACTGAATCGCTCATTTTTAATGAGGCAGTCTCTCCGAGGTCCTCACTTTTGAACGTTGCTCATCCGTATTTGAGGTCTAGGCAAACATTGTGAATGATTAGAGCCAGCAGTAGGCGACCCACTGAAGGCAGTAGAACACGTTTAGCTTTTGCGTGTGAGATAACATTTATATGTCAGTTTTAAGTCCGTCTGTCAGTATCAATCACCTTAGCAACAGCCCTGTGCTGGAGTAACCACAGTGAATAAAGATCAGTCCAGGATAACAGCTTTATCAGGCTTCTTATCAGCTGAGCTGTTAGCACTGTACCAGAACCCCAGATCCCTGTTATCACAGATCCATAAGCATAGCCTACAGGAGACTTGGGACAGACACTTTTTGTATCAGACTTGAAATAGAACAGCAATTTCATAATAACATGTCTGTCTACTAATCAATCATTCATTCCATTTCAAAATGTCTATTAGCTTACCCATGTCACACTAGTGAGCAGAACATAACTGAGCCATGTTGTACTGTGTTGGCCTGGTTACGCATCACCATAGTTGCAGGAGCCATGCTGAAAAGGACCATGTGAAAATAAAATATCCAAGCCAGCACGGTAGCCTATGGTTTGGGTTGGCACAATAATGTGTGAAGGGTACCACCAAGCTGTTGAACAGAATTGGTCATTCAAATGTAATTCCCCACACACAGCGGCATGTACACTGATGCATTTTCCATTACAAAAGGACAGCACACCAACTAGCCTACCAGTCCCAAACGTATTATCTTGCGACATTAATATGATCAAATACTGAATATTCTGATCCAGTAAAAAATATATATTTGCTAATGGGAGAGGACATGTAACATTAGTATAGCATCATTAAGCCTGACCACCCCTCCACCCATCAAAGCACGGCTGGACCACCCTCTTTTAGAAGACTGCCTGGACACCAGTGCTAAACGGAATAGAAAGGAGAATAAAAGTTGCCGATGATCAAAATGTTGCTTTAGGCCTATAGGTTATGGACTTTTTGTTTGGATATTACAAACAACATCCAGAACACTGTTGTAGAACAACCCGAGTAAATAACTGAATTCATAAAAGCAGGTTAACAAATACGTCTGCGTGACACAGAAACATTAATATTTATAATACTGGCACATGGCTCTAGCTCATATGCGCTCGATCTGTCTGTCTCGCATAGGCCTATACTCTAGGCTACAAACTGAAACTACATTACATGCAGTTGTTCTATAAACATAATTAATAGCCTAATAAAGATTGTACCCTTTGGAGTATTTTAGTTAGGCTACTCAACTTTTTCCCAAATCTGAACAACTCTTGCCAGGAAAGAAAAGGATATGCCTATAAAGAAAAGGATATGCCTTCTTACTACGGATAGGCTACTACTACTAGAACATATAGAGTGATACGTTTGTCTTGGTCAAAGATGCGCTAAGCAAACATTTTAGAAATTACTTAAAACAAGATTCGCCTATTGTTGTCTTGAAATTAATAGAATACATAACGGTTAACATACTCATACTTTTGATGAAACTACAGCTGAGCATTCACTCGAACTCTAGTTGTTAGAAAATTCAAACTTACCTCAGACACGCGTTAAACCCAAATGGAGATGTGTGTAGGGGGAAAAAACAGGAAATGTCGGGCATAGAGCGACACAATAGACGAACGTACTCTTGAGTCAGACAGACGCCAACACCCTTTTTCACTGACGCTCAACAGGTTTGCTCAGCTTGAAAATAGGCTGAGTTTAAATTGAAGTTGCAGGCGTTGGAGAGGAGGAGGATTTTATTATTTGTTTGTCATTGGTTGCTTTCAATGACCTGTTGTTGCTATAACACATATAGCAACAACATGTAAAATCTGTGATATGGAAGGTACCGAATTGAACATTATCACATCAATATATTCAAAATAGTTGTGTACAGTACCTGTTTTGGTTACATATTCTATATTGAGAGCATGCACAGTGCACATCTCTGAATACAAACAGTTTTGCATGTTGTTTACTTCTAACAATGGTGTTCAATGGTATTTATTTGGCTTTTCATTAATAAGAATTTGCACAAACAATTGAAGGCTAATCGTTTTAGCTCAATACAACTCTGTTTGACCATAATGCCTAGGGCCTATAGCTAAATTAAATGTATTTCAGTTGTTCGATCATACATCTCACTACCACCGTAAAACACCTGAAAATAAACTCATATATTTGAGCCAATAAAGAAGCAAAACAGTAAATAGATGTATTGTGGTCCACCCACCCTCCATCCACTCTCACATCCATTCAGGTGTCATTACATTGTCATGGCCAGAGCCCTGCCCCATTCCCACCCCCGAATCTTCATCATTAGAACAACAGCGACCACTTAGTTAGATTCCATCCTTAAGAGACGCTTAGAGTTCACTTGTGTCATCTTCAGATTTTCTTTTGTTGTTGGAGAAAGAAAATAAAACATGGAGATTGAAACAAGATTAAAAAAATTTTTTACACACACAGTACAACAGTACAATGTAACAATCATATGAAAGGACATTTCTTTTACAGTATACATTATTTGCGAAACATTTATGTAGGCCTAGTAAAGGGTTTATAAACACATGGATATAAAATAGGCTCTTACTTGTTCTTTCTAGTGCATTTGGGATCTGAAGAGAGAATAATGAGACGTTAGGACAAACACTGACAAAGTCTGGGTCTATCCTCTTGAGAACACATTAGTATTTGGGCTATGTGTACTTACTAAGTAGGACAAACAAGCCACCTGCTACAAGCAAGCCTGCAATGATCAGGCCTCCAATTCGTAGTCTCTCATAGTCTGGGAAATTCAACATTCAACAGCTAAGAATCACACAGCTGCAATGATTCATCCAATGTCAGAAGCATATTTCTGATGTGCTCATGTCATTTCATATCCAATAAGAATATGGTCACTTACATACCACTATGTTCATTTTGTTTGGTGGTGGTGATTTATCAGTTCCATTTGAATGAGTGTAGAGGAATGAGCTACTTACTGTAAACAAATGGATCTGCAGAAGAGAGGGGGGAGAGAAAGGGAGAACAGAAAATGAACCTCAAGCAAATAAAACACATGTTGCTCTGACTGCCTGCACAGTGTGTGACTCTGGTTTAAGTGACAGTGATCAAATCTGCTGACAATAGTTAGTTCTCATTCACAGTCACATGAAAACAAGAACCTCATGAAAAACAGATGAGTCTGACAAAGAGAAAGTTTTGTCCAACCCGTCAGACAAGTAGAGACAACAGTAAAGCAGATTTGTCTTACTTGCTTCAGTTTCCTCGAAGAATGCACAGAGAACTAGCAGAGAACAAGAAACATTTTTAAAGCATTTGTCATTTGGTGGATGGATCTAAGTTTATATGTAGTTTTGATCATGTTAAGGGTCAAGGTCAACTGTCATTTCTTGTAAGGACAGAGAAGGTCAATGTCAAGTGCATTAAAACAATCCTGCAACATTCTTCTAAGGCTAAGCAGTCTGTTGTATCACTGATTTGTGGTCCCCACTGTAGCTTTCCATTCTAATGTCCATAAAATCTTTAATAAATATGATTTTATTTTGCAGAATTCATCTGTTGCATTACCCCATACATCTTTATCATGAAAATGTCTGATTTACCTGTCAGCAAAACCAGAACTGAGGATTGGCCCATCTTGCACACAACCTGACTGGGAGCAAAACGAGAAAAGGCATCTATTATAACAGCATAACGTCTCACAAGTCTAGGTCCAAGAGGCTTCTAAACAGCTTCTACCCCCAAGCCATAAGACTCCTGAACATCTAATCAAATGGCTACCCAGACTATTTGCATTGCCCCTCACCCCCCCTATTTTATGTTGCTACTACTCTCTGTTATTATCTATGCACAGTCACTTTAATAACTCTACCTAAATGTAACTATTACCTCAATTACCTTGACTAACCGGTGCCCCCGCACATTGACTCTGTACCAGTACCCCCTGTATACAGCCTCGCTATTGTTGTTTTACTGCTGCTCTTTAATTATTTGTTACTTTTATTTGTTACTTTTTTAGGTATTTTTTGTAAAACTGCATTATTGGTTAAGGGCTTGTAAGTAAGCATTTCACTGTAAGGTCTACACCTGTTGTAATCGACGCATGTGACAAATAAGATTTGATTTGACAATTGGGGTCATTCATAGAATTTAACACCATCTTGAATTAACCCTTGTTATTCCTAGCTGAAGAGGGATAATACTGTATGATTATACTTGTATGATCAATAATGAACTAATGTAATTAAAACCATTGTGTCTATGTTGCCCTCCTGCACAGTCCCATCCTTGTTCCCAAACACAGTGAGGATAAAGGGGTAAAATGTCCTTGTGGTGTGAGACAGACACCGGGACGCAGCAGGAGGGCATTGTGGGTGTTTGGACAGAAAACAGCTGAGGGAGGAAATGTGGGGCGGACGCCACAGGCCTCAGGACACCCTTGGCTCGACCTTGGTCGCTCACTGGGGTTTACACTGCAATGTTTTGGAAATATAGAAATACGACACCTATCTCCTTCATTCTGGTAAAAACGAGTTTGTTTTACAATGGACAATTCCACCATTTGAAGACCAGGTCAATGCTAGAAATCCAACTTTTCCTATTAGATTTTTTAGAAGGAGTTTTCTAGTTTCCTAATGCCCTCATACACAGTAAGATGTGGTCGTAGATGACTCTATCTCTCAACTCCAACTGACAATGAGGGGAATTAGTCCTACATCGAAATACTATTATGTGTATAGTTCACATCAGAGCATTAACTTAGAGCATTAACTTAGAGCATTCACTTAGAGCATTCATACACTGAAACATAACACATACATTTGAACTTATAGAGGGAAACAGAATATTTCCGATCGCATTGTATTATCATATTCCAATATGCCCAGAATGCCATTTTCCCTGTTGCAGACTAATAGTAGTGAAGGTCACCATGTTGATCAGCATGTCATCCCTCAAGGTCAAGGATACCTATCCATATATTTACTACCTGACAACTGCCTTTCGTAGGGAACACACCAACCTAGCTCAACCTACTGAGAATATATTGACTTTACAAAGTGAATTTATATTGACCGTCCAAATATATACAAAAATCCCCATTACATCCATACAATCTTCAGAACCTAATGGTGCTATAGCAACATGGATGTGTAAGTGATCATAACAACACAGATGGTTGTAAGACAGGGCCTGGGAAAGCCAGTGAAACCCCTTCTTACCTGAGAACGAGGTCTGTCTTGGCAAGGGGTCCGGGTATGTCTGCTGGGTAGCTCAGGTCGTCCTGCTGACTTCACACACTTAGTCTTTTCTCTTTCCTTTTACCTTGAGGAATAGCCCCTCCTTTTTGTTGTCACCTTAAACACACTATAGGACGATGGAGATCCCGTGTGCAGAACGTGTGTGGTGCGTCTAGGTGCACTGTTGTGCCCCAAACACAGGCCTGTGCCCTTCTGTTTAGGGTTAAAAACACTGGGTGGGACGAGGTACTGAGTTGCCATACCAAGACCTACTGAGCTCTCATACTGATCACTATTTCATTGATTCTCTTTCGGTGGATTCGCTTTATGGTCAGTTATATTAGACTTTGTGCATGTCCTACTGATAAGCAGAATGAATGCTAGAGAAGCATATGGTTTGAGCTGGAGAGAAATGGATTTGGGGCATCCTTGAAATATTTGAATGCCTTTACAATCAATCTCCATGATTACACCACAGTGAGATACATTAATCCAGGAAGTTTCCTTCCAGTCCAGTAACCATCTTGTCAGCCAAGAACCTTTCAATGTCATTCTGAGACATTCTAAGAGGACATTCTAAGAAGACAATCTAAAAGGACACAGAGAGACATTATGTACCGTCCCAAATTTTAGCTTTGGCTGAAATAGGGGTGAGAAAAATCTAAATATTTTTGTAGTCTCATTGATAAACGGATGTTAAAAAAATGCTATATGGGTAATACAAAAGGCCAACACACAACACAGTATTAACAGGAGTAGCCATTGGCCAGAATGTATTGAATCAATACAGTCTAATAGGTTCCCTCGAATAGAGATACACTACATGACCAAAAGTATGTGGACACCTGCTTGTTGAACATCTCATTCCAAAATCATGGGCATTAACTTGGAGTTGGTCCCCCCTTTGCTGTAGGCTCGTCACGATACCAACATTCTACAAACGATACGATACCAGGCCAAGTATCACGATGCCACTTGGGCTCCAAGGCCCAAGTGGCATGAGACTACAAAAATATTTAGATTTTTCTCACTCCTATTTCAGCCAAAGCTAAAATTTGGGACGGTACATAATGTCTCTCTGTGTCCTTTTAGATTGTCTTCTTAGATTTTTTTCCACCGTGGTATTTATATATATATATATATATAAAATCTGTGGCCTAGCATCCTTTTTGCACCATCCCCCGGACACTTGTTCACGTTTTCTAAACGTTCTCCAAAAACCTGTCACTGAAATTCACACTTCTACTCAATACAAAACATTGAATTTAACTTCACACTTTTTAGTGTATAATAGAATACTGCATAGAATGGCTCATTTACTCATATTCACAAAGCCCTACCTGTGATTTGGCTGGAGGAATGGGAGGAAGGAATATACATGCATAATGATCTGTATGTCAGAGGCAGTAAGGTGAAAACACTACATGAAACCTTTACTCTTCAGTTAACGGACACACACACTCTCCCTCCCTTCCTCACACACTCTGTCTCCCTCACTCTCATAAACACACACACATACACATCACTCTCTCTCCCACAAACACACATACAGCGCAGTATTCAGACCCCTTCACTTTTTCCACATTTTTTTACTGTATATTACAGCCATATTCTAAAATTGATTAAATAGTTTTTTCCCCCTCATCAATCTACACAGAATACCCCATAATGACATAGAAAAAACAGGTATTTTTTGTGTGCAAATGTATTACAAATGAAAAACTGAAATATCATATTTACATAAGTATTCAGACCCTTTACTCAGTACTTTGCTAAAGCACCTTAGGCAGTGATTACCTTCTCGAGTTTTCTTGGGTATGACACTACAAGCTTGGCACACCTGTATTTGGGGAGTTTGTCCCATTCTTCTCTGCAGATCCTCTCAAGCTCTGTCAGGTTGGATGGGGAGCATCGCTGCACAGCTATTTTCAGGTCTCTCCAGAGATGTTCGATCGGGTTCAAGTCCGGGCTCTGGCTGGGCCACTCAAGGACATTCAGAGACTTGTCCCGAAGCGACTCCTGCGTTGTCTGCACTTTGTGCTTAGGGTCATTATCATGTTGGAAGGTGAACATTCGCCCCAGTCTGAGGAGCAGGTTTTCATCAAGGACCTCTCTGTACTTTGCTCCATTCGTCTTTCCCTCGATCCTGACTCAATCCTGACGAGTCTCCCAGTCCCTGCCGCTGAAAAATATCCCCACAGCATGATGCTGCCACCACCATGCTTCACCGTAGGGATGATATTGGCCGGGGAGATGAGCGGTGCCTGGTTTCCTCCAGATGTGACGGTTGTCATTCAGGCCAAAGTGTTCAATCTTGGTTACATCGGACCAGACAATCTTGTTTCTCATGGTCTGAGAGTCCTTTAGGTGCCTTTTGGCAAACTCCAAGCAGGCTGTCATGTGTATATTATTGAGGAGTGGCTTCTGTCTGGCCTCTCTACCATAAAGACCTGATTGGTGGAGTGCTGCAGAGATGGTTGTCCTTCTGGAAGGTTCTCCCATCTCCACAGAGGAACTCTGGAGCTCTGTCAGAGTGACCATCGGGCTCTTGGTCACCTACCTGACCAAGGCCCTTCTTCCCCGATTGCTCAGTTTGGCTGGATGGCCAGCTCTAAGAAGAATCCTGGCGCTTCCAAACTTCTTATATTTAAGAATGATGGGGGCCACTGTGTTCTTGGGGACCTTCAATGCTGCAGAAATGTTTTAGTACCCTTCCCCAGATCTGTGCCTCAACACAATCCTGTCTCGGAGCTCTACGGACAATTCCTTCCACCTCATAGCTTGGTTTTTGACCTGACTGTACTGTCAACTGTGGGACCTGTATATAGACAGGTGCCTTTCCAAATCATGTCCAATCAATTGAATTTACCACAGGTGGAATCCAATCAAGTTGTAGAGACATCTCAAGGATGATCAACGGAAACAGGATGTACAGTATCTGAGCTCAATTTCGAGTCTCATAACAAAGGGTCTGAATACTTAAGCAAATAAGGTATTTCTGTGTTTTATTTTGTATAAATTTGCATTATGGTGTATTGTGTGTAGATGTATTAGGAAAATGTTTTATGTAATCCATTTTAGAATAAGGCTGTAATGTAACAAAATGTGGAAAAAGTGAAAGGGTCTGAATATTTCCGAATGCACTGTAGGCACACTGCTCTCAACTTTTAAAATATTAGGCACCAAACAGCATTTAAGGAGCACCAAAAAGAAATAGATTTTGTATATAGTTTAGGCTTCCATTAGGCCTATATGAATCCTACCTTTTGAAGCACATCTCGTGAGTAGCAGACCCTTTTCCTTTCTTCCTGTGCCAGTCAAATTTGCCTAAACCAACTGGCAAGTTAGCAGGTTGTTAGCTAGCTAGGTAATATGACTGAACAACGTCATTTGTTATCAAACTAATAATTAGTGACCCGGGATTAGTTTGCTAAATTATATTTAAAAAAGGCATATTCTTTTAACAGTTTCGGCTAGAGACAAGACGTTTTCTTTGCTGTAACGCTGCAAACATGCCTGTCACATGCTCAATTTCCCCTCTCTGACACTCAGAGGCTGCATGACAGTGAACTTGCAAAGTCTACTCAGACTGGTCTGTGCCCTTGGTCATAACAGGCGATGAAATTATACAATATATTAACATTGGTGCTCGCTTTGTGCGCAGCACCAATGTAACACATCTAACAAGAGAACACTCATCGGGGTCTGGGTCTGCATCCCCGCTGATATGCGCATGAAAGTGAAGTGGATATTATTGGACCTGAACATACAAGAGACTAGTGGCTGTTGCTTAAATTCAACTGAGTTTATAAACAAAACTGACTTCATAAACATTTCATAACAGGTGCCAGCAGGTTTTTTATATCAGTAGGTTTAAAAAGTCAGTAGTATCATATGAAATAGTACTACAGTATTCGAAAGTGTTGGTATTATGAGTATAATAAAAGTACCGTGGTACCAGTATACCTTGCAACACTTCTTTGCTGTTATAACAGCCTCCACTCTTCTGGGAAGGCTTTCCACTAGATGTTGGAACATTGCTGTGGGGACTTGCTTCCATTCAGCCACAAGAGCATTAGTGAGGTTGAGCACTGATGTTGGGCGATTAGGCCTGGCTCACAGTCGGCATTCCAATTCATCCCAAAGGTGTTCAATGGGGTTGAGGTCAGGGCTCTATGCAGGCCAGTCAAGTTCTTCAACATCGATCTCGACAAACCATTTTTGTAAGGACCTCGCTTTGTGCACAGGGGCATTGTCATGGTGAAACAGGAAAGGGCCTTCCTCAAACTGTTGCCACAAAGTTGGAAGCACAGAATCATCTAGAATGTCATTGTATGCTGTAGTGTTAAGATTTCCCTTCACTGGAACAAAGGGGCCTAGCCCGAACCATGAAAAACAGCCCATTATTCCTCCTCCACCAAACTTTACAGTTGGCACTATGCATTGGGGCAGGTAGCGTTCTCCTGGCAGCCGCCAAGCCCAGATTCGTCCGTCGGACTGCCAGATGGTGAAGCGTGATTATTCTCTGCCGAGGACGTGTTTTCACTGCTCCAGAGTCCAATGGCGGCGAGCTTTACACCACTCCAACTAACGCTTGGCATTGCACATGGTGATGTTAGGCTTGTGTGCGGCTGCTCGGCCATGGAAACCCATTTCATGAAGCTCCCAGCGAACAGTTCTTGTGCTGACATTGCTTTGAGAGGCAGTTTGGAACTCAATAATGAGTGTTGCAACCAAGGACAGACAATTTTTACACGCTTCAGCACTCGGCGGTCCTGTTCTGTGAGCTTGTGTGACCTACCACTTCGAGGCTGAGCCTTTGTTTATCCTATACATTTCCACTTCACAATAACAGCACTTATAGTTGACCAGGGCAGCTCTAGCAGGGCAGAAATTTGACAAATTGACTTTTTGGAAAGGCGGCATCCTATGATGGTGCCATGCTAAAAGTCACTGAGCTCTTCAGTAAGACCATTCTACTGCCAATGTTTGTGTATGGAGATTTTATACACCTGTGGCTGAAATAGCCGAATCCACAAATTTGAAGGGGTGTCCATGTACTTTAGTATATATAGTGCACCTTGTCCATATGTCTCTATTGTTATAAATAAATTACAACTGTATAGAAAATCGCACACAGATCTATAAGTGGAGATAAAAAACTGTCCCTCCCAAGCCAGTTTTGGAGTGAAGAGAAGCAAGACAACCATCAGATTGAGATCATGCTCACCTCACAGAGAGGGAGGTGCCTTAAATACAATATAATGCTTTGGAATATTCCACCTCTATTCCCAACACACAGAGACAGCTATCATAGCTCAGAGATCAGAACTCACTACTGGTGATGTCAGTAGCACTCTGTCTGTCTGTCTGTCTGTCTGTCTGTCTGTCTGTCTGTCTGTCTGTCTGTCTGTCTGCCTGCCTGCCTGCCTGCCTGCCTGCCTGCCTGCCTGCCTGCCTGCCTGCTTTCCTGCCTGCCTGCCTGCCTGCCTGCCTGCCTGCCTGCCTGCCTGCCTGCCTGCCTGTCAAAACAAATAAAATACAAATGTATTTGTCACATGCTTCGTAAACAACAGGTTTGTCTTCCTGCCTGCCTGCCTGCCTGCCTGCCTGCCTGCCTGCCTGCCTGCCTGCCTGCCTGCCTGTCTGTCTGTGTGATCATGTGCTTCTCATTTGGAGTAGTGTGGAAGTAGTGTGGAAAGTAAATGAAAACACAAAGCCTTGAAAAAGGCTAACACAGTGAACTGAACCACAGAGTCAAGAACCTAAATCTCACACCTCTATGGTGGCTCCTCAGAGGGGACACATGACTGAACCTCTGCACATTATCGGCATGGTGACGTGCTGTTATCTGAGACTATTTATATCCCCGCGGCATCTGCGGAGGAATACGTATTCAGTTCTTCACGTGTGATAATACAATAATGTGAGTGGCTATATCCTAGTTAGAGGGACCATCAGTGACATATGAAGACCTGACATGAGACTGAGGTGATTACCACCATGAAGGACTGATAAAACTGTGAGATAAAGTCCATTCTGTGCTGTCCAAGTCTGTGTGTGTATTGGGGCCAACATATGTGTGTTCCATTGTTGTACTTTCAAGCATAACAGCATTCCATGCAACCAGAATAGTTTAAAGATATTTATTACTGATGATAACACAACTTTTCCACAATGTTCAAAACTGACCATATAGTGCAAACTAATTGATTGGAAGACTGCATACCTGCATACCCAGTGATGTAAAATACTTTAAAGTACTACCTACATAGTTTTTTCTTTTATAGCTGTACTTTACTTTACTATTTATGTATATTTTTGACAATGTATACTTTTACTTCACTACATTCCTAAAGAAAATCATGTAGTTTTTACTACATACATTTTCCCTGACACTCGAGTCCGTACAGGAGTTGCAGCGATGGGACAAGACGGTAACTACCAATTGGATATCACAGGAACAAGGGTAAAAAAAAGAAGTACTAAATTAATAAAAAAATATATTACATATGCAAAGTATGTATAAATCTTACTAATATACCCTTAAACACCCAACCCAAGCATGCACAGAGAATACAGTAGCTCAAAAGTACTCATTACATTTTGAATGCTTAGCAGTACAGGAAAATGGTCCAAGTCACGCACTTATCAAGAGAACGTCCCTGGTCATATGTGCTGCCTCTGATCTGGCAGACTGACTAAACAAAAATGCTCTGTTTGTAAATGACGTCTGAGTGTAAGAGGGTGCTCCTGGCTATCTGTTAAAAATATATATAATAAAAGTATGAGTGCCGTCTGGTTTGCTTTATAAAAGGAATTTGAAATTATTTATACTTTTACTTTTGATACTTAAGTACATTTTAGAGATTAAATTGACTTTTGATACTTAAGTATATTTAAAACCAAATACTTTTAGACTTTTACTCAAGTAGGATTTTACTGGGTGACTCACTTTTACTTGAGTCCTTTTATATTAAGGTATCTTTACTTTTACTCAAGTATGACAATTGGGTACTTTACCCATAACTCAGCTACAAAGTCTACAGAACCAGTGGCCACAGTGAAAGGGTTGTCATAGGCTCACACAAGAGACAGTCAGGATGGGCTATCCAAAGGGTAAAGCTGACACACAGGTACAACACAAACATAAGAAATTCCCTCCACAAAAACCCTGCTCTCTTCTTTGCAACAACTCTTTAAAATAGTATTGAGACAGTGACACAATTTTTGTTGTTTTGGCTCTGTACTCCAGCACTTTGGATTTGAAATTATATCATGTCTGTGAGGTTGAAGTGCAGACTGTCATATTTAATTTGAGGATATTTTTATCCATATCGGGTGAACCATTTAGAAATTACAGCACTTTTTGTACATAGTTCCCCCATTTTAAGGCACCAAAAGTATTAGGACATATTTACTTGTATGTGTATTAAAGTAGTAAAAAGTTAAGTATTTGGTCCCATATTCATAGCACGCAATGACCACATCAATCTTGTGACTCTACAAATTTGTTGAATGCATTTGCTGTTTGTTTTGGTTGTGTTTCAGATTATTTTGTGCCCAATACATAAGAATGGTAAGTAATGGATTGTGTCTGTAACTTTCTCATTCATCATTATTCACGATTCATTCAGGATTATCTGTAATCATGGTAGCATCCACATTAATGCAGAAATTTTTAAAAACATATTTTATTCTTATTTACAATTAAAGTGACTCCAAAATGACACAATACATGATTTACCATTCATTTATATTGGGCACAACATAATCTGAAACACAACCAAAACAAACAACAAATGCATTCAACAAATTTGTAGAATCACAAGCTTGATGTAGTCATTGTGTGCTATGAATATGGGACCAAATACTAAACTTTCTACTACTTTAACACACATATAAGTGCATTTGTCCAAATGGGGGGGGGGGGCTATGTACAAAAAGTGCTGTCATTTCTAAACGGTTCACCTGATATGGATGAAAATAACCTCAAATTAAAGCTGACAGTCAGCACTTTAACATCATAGTCATTGAATCATTTCAAATCCAAAGTGCTGGAGTACAGAGCCAAAACAACAAAAAGTTTCACTGCCCCAATACATTTGGAACATAATATATGAATGCATCATCACTGACACAACTCCGGTGCATAGCTTAGACTTAAATAAAAGAGTGGTATGTAAGCACGCCTGCATGCACTGACACAAGCACGCTCGTGCTGGAACATCAAAACGTACACTACTCTTACTTGTTAGAAGGCATATTTGTCACTAAACAAACCATCTAAGGGTCTTTGTGCATTTGACCATATCCTCTGACAAGCCACTCTGAAGATGGGGAGCATGCATAAAAAATATAAATACATCTCAAAGAATGTATGTAATTCTAAACAAATGACCAATGCATATTGTGGGATTTGAAGTGCTGTGAGTTGTGTCTGTGTCAGAGTCATACCAGAGCATAGCAGGCCAGCTGAGTCAACATCGCACCACCTCTACTGATCCTCCACTGGAACACTTTAGACAGCTACTCAGATGTCCTGCTCTCTATTGTTTATGCAGTGAAAACAGGTGTTAGCTGGCTGCCAGCATAACTGTAAAACAATTAATGGAGCTATAAAACACAGTATAAAAATGGAACATTAACTTCAGTATTCCAGAGTAGAGGAAAAGTCAGAGACGCACAATTATAGTACATGATCAAATGCTTTAGTAGTATCCCAGCATCATTGAAGTTCAGTTTCTGTACTGTCATGGCTGCTCTCTGTTGGACAAATAGTAGAACTGTGACTGAACAAACCAAGGCAAAAAAAATCTAAAAGCTTATGGGAGAGAATATGATATATGGGACTTTGGTAAGAAGTTTTCAAAATGCAACATTTAGTTTAACTTCCTATGTTTAGCTACATTTAATAAGATAAAAAACACAGGAAACTGATGCAAGTATCAGATACTGCATACTGCTAGATAAGCAAATAATAGAACAGTAAAACAAAATAGAAATTACAATACAAATTCTGCATATGCAAAAACCCCCCACAAAGTGTCACCTTAAGAAGTTGAATAAGTGAATCCAACAGTATTGAAAGGTGTGTGTTTAATCCTTTGTCACCATTGTGGTGACGTCATTCTCACGATCTTTTCCCCCTGTTGACACAAACACAGAAAAGAGAAGAGAACCATATGAACGTCGCGGGGCATCATTCTCTGGTCCATCCTCTGTTAGGGCTGAAGGAGAGAGGTACTTACTGAAACAGAGCTGGAGCCTCTCAGATCTCCTGAGCATAGTGTATGACAGACCAAAGATGATGAGGATACCAAAGAAACCACCAATGACACAGCCAATGAGGGTGGCAAAGTAACTGCCGTCCTCTGAAAATGTATCCGAAGAGGACAGACAGACAGACAAACAGGATAGACAGGACAGACAGACAGACAGACAGACAGACAGATAGATTAGGGTTAGCTAATGATGACAACGTCAAATACCATATGCTCAGGGAAGGTATATTAGAGAGATGTATTTACCGTACACCCAGAGGTATCCATCCACTAGTGGTCGTCCTGAGCTCTCACATACTACACGTGTGTTGTTGTCAGAGCGGGACGTCCCGCTGATAAGCCATATTGCAAAGAGCTCCTTACCTGTGTTATCACAGTACCCTTTTATTGACTGGGAGGAGAGAGAGAGAGAGAGAGAGAGAGAGAGAGAGAGAGAGAGAGAGAGAGAGAGAGGAGAGAGAGAGAGAGAGGAGAGGGGAGAGATTATATCTTATTTCATCTGGTGATGCATAAAGACTCCAATTAGCAAGCGCTAAAGAGGCAATGAAAGTAATTGTTTTGCACTCCAACAGGCCTGCTGAATTGAGCTACTGTATGGATTTCTCAGTGATGTCAGCCGTACCAATGGTCATGCCAATTAGGTCACCTGCGTCATCCAGGCCTGTACAGAGCAAATGCCTGTAACCTGGATGGTTGGTATAATATAAGCGAAGGCTGTGCCACTCACCTGGGCAGCCAGGTACTCAGTGTGGTCTCCTGGGCAGATGAGGGTTATGTTTCTATGGCTACCATAGAGAGTGAAGTTGAGTTGTCTAGGAGGGGACACACCACACTGGAATGCAGCAGGCTTGCCAACAGCCACTGATATGTTATTTGGGAGCGTAGTGTAGTTGTTCTGGGCTGGAGGATGGATGATGAGGGGGTATTAGGAAGAGATGGATACAGTGAATGAGAAAAATGGAAGGGGAGAAGAGAAGAGACAGTAAGGAGAGAAACGCAACATAATCAGTCATAGCTTGTGACACAGCCTAATCCTCATTTGCCTAGGAGGCAAAGCGTACTAGTTCTCATGGAAAGGGTTGTTTGACTGTTTGACTATTCCAATGTGAATTGGTCTGAGATTGTATTTTCCTGATATAAGGGACATCAGTGAAACCAGGGCACCACTGCAAATATTGCTCTTTGTCTACATTCTAGATCTGGATGGCTGCTCTTGAGCCCAACCAATCTTGGCTAAAATCAACACAATATGGTAGCTTTACAGTAGCTACCTTTACATGTATGATTGGCAAGACAGAACCAAAGGTCAACCAAGTCAGTCCTACCTGAGCATTGAAGATGAAGCAGAGCCAACAGGAACACAGACAAACCAAGCCCTGGTCCCGTCATCCCACATACAGACATTATTCTTCTCTTTAACAACAAAACAACTTTCTACCAACCCCTCCAAGACATCCGCTTCAGTAGACATTCATGCCCTGAGACTCTAGCTGCTGCCAATGATTCCAGCCTGAAAACGCAGAGAGAGAGAGAGGACATACAACTCTCCTTGAGCTACGACCTAAACAAATGAACAAACAACTTTATCTATGGTGAAAAACAAATGAAGGAACTCCCTGGACTGATTTGCAAGAAAGATTCCTGGGAATGAAAATAATGACAACAGGTTGAGCAGGGCTGCGCCGCATTTAGCAAAGAAAGCGATAAGGTTCTTTCCTTTCCTTTCTCTCTCTCTTTCTCTCTCTGTGTCTCTCTGTCATTCCTTCTCAGAGCACACCTGTGATTTGAGTAAAGACATTTCACTTCCAAAGCAGACACCCAATATTGTCCTCTTTTTTTCCAAGGGAAAAAGAGACTATATCTCACTATACCACACACTATAAAGTTCACATTCAAGTAATGCTAAAGCCTTTAGGTTGAAAAGCTGCTATGTACTTTAGGTACCCTTTAGGTTTACTATCAACATATGTATTTGCATGGCCAGTGGACATAAGTCTATAGCACATTTGGGTCTGGGAAAATATACAGGCAAATGGGGTTGCCTGGCAGGGGTCATGCAGAGCAGTCATGCAGAGTTATCCAATGATTTAATGATACGTTACATCACATTGACTGTAGAACTGATCATATAGTGAGCCATTTATAGTATCACCTTCAGGAAGTCTGAATAGTTCAGTTCCTGTAAACCAGGAATGTTTAGATTCCATAAAACCAGTTCCACAACTGTGTCCAGATACAACGTGCTATGTGTTGCGGAAATGACGGGCTTTTTACTGAGGCTTTAGCCGCAAAATATAATACTGGTACAGATGTAGGATATCATTTGATCACCCTGTTGAAGGACATTTACAACTTTAAAAAGGCTTCTGGAGTTTGTAATTTCCACTTTGAAATTTCAGACTTGATTTTCCCTTACAGAAAATGTATCTACTACTACAAAAATATCCATTAATTATAATCCACATAATAATTCACATTTCCTGTTGCTTCAGGACTATTGTCCTTCTGTAGCAAATTGGCTCAAATTAAGATCATATATCTGTAGATGACATTTGACATACATCATCTAGTTTGTTAAATTAAATCTTTATTTCAATACAATACTCAACAGAACAATTTACATTTACAGAAGGAACAGAGTTTAAATCAGTAACAATAACATTCTTACTAAGAATTTCATAATTTCTTCACAGAAAATATATATACATTCACATCTGTTGAAGTCATCTGCATAGAGACTAGACTTCAAACAATATAAAACGAGGAAATGAAAGCATAAAGACCGTCAAATAAGCTTGATAAACTACATCACAATAAACTACAGCAAATTGAGTCATGATGATCAACAGACAATACAAAGTTTTTCTCGTGTTGCTGTGTAGCTAATTCTCTACCAATAAGGTAGTTGTGGTTCTCAGCAGGTAATAGGCCCTTAACTGACAACACACAGCTGAGTATGATCTCTGTAGCGTAGTGCATCATTCTGTGATGAATATGTAATATGACTTGGTGTTGCTAACCGCAATTCCTTAGTAACTTGTGAAGCTGAAATGGCTAATAAGATCTTCATTCAGGTTGTTATTGCACATTTGAGATTTAAATCCATGGATCACTTACAAATAAACATAAATTTTCAAAAAAAATCTGTTACTAATATTTACAATAAAGCCAAACAAATACAACACTGATTTAACTATGAATATCTCATACGTTCTATAGCTCAATGTCTAATCTACAAAGGCTATAGAAATATTGTTTACATTGCACCTGTTTACTTGTCCCTAAATTCATGTCCCCACCAAAAACAAAACGAAGAAACATCATGTGTCATTATAGAACGTAACAGTCACTCTGAACTGCAATCTGTGATATAAACAAAGGATAGAGAGACAATTCAAGAGCTGAATATCTGACAGTAATGTTTTTATTTGTTACAAACATTTTAGGTCTTAGGGAACTTCAGCTACATGTTGTCTATGTTAAAATCTCTTCAGTAACTTTGGCATTATTTGTTCAAGGGAATAATATAAAGGAGAAACTTCACGGCAAAACCAGCCAGAATGTTTGAGCGTTACATTTTGATACACAGACTTGTTGTGTATCATAAGTTGGTTGCACCTGAAAAGAGTCTGTAAGAAAACCCTGAATACAAAAATTAGCCCTTTAATGACATACAAATAATCTCCATACGACAGTACAATCTGCACATTGGCTGGCAGAGTGGTGATTTTCTATGACTTTGTCATACATGTCCCATAAGTATTTTCATTTGACGCTTTCTCATTTCACAAGACCATACACGTATTGATTATTATTTGGTCAAGCTACCACTTCAAGGCTTTCCTCAGGTAATCTAGCTGAATTTACCTATACATCCAATTTTTGCACAAGGTTCCCCTAATAGGATGGGTTTTTTGAACAGGTGAAGTGCAGTAAGTCTGAATGGATAATATTTTGGTCATTTCTGATCCCTTAAAGGTATGCTTAGTGCTCCCATGTACGCGCCATTTTGTGCACTCCTGGTGAATTGTGATACGTCTGTGAAGATAAGACAGGAAAAGAAGATTATACTTCCACCTGTGTGCATCTGTGTACGTGTGTGTGTGTGTGTGTGTGTGTGTGTGTGTGTGTGTGTGTGTGTGTGTGTGTGTGTGTGCATGCGTACATGTGTGTATGTCTGTGTACTGTACTCACCCTCATGGCTGAGGAGATCCAGGGTAGGAAGCGGGACACTCTGGTGTAGACGCCAGGCTTCTTGGCCATGGCACAGCCTGTTCCCCAGCTCACCACCCCCAGCAGGCGGTAGCGGCTGGCCTTGGACAGGGAGTCCTCAGCCACAAACGGGCCCCCGCTGTCCCCCTGAGATAAACAAGTCAACCACTCACATACAGTACATTACAAAATCAGTCTCATTTGGGTGAATGGATTATATAAATATTAACAATTTCTCATGTAAAAGCTAGAATCTGGATAGAGAGCAACGGTACAGCCTTGCTCATATCCGGCACATTCAGATGTCAATAGATGACGTAAATAATTTACATTTTTGTAAGTGGAAGACAGAATATGGATGGAAGGTGACATTTTTTGTTAAAGTTTATTAATTTACTGTCAGGGCAGGGAAATTAGATGTCACTATAGCTGGTTACCTGACAGGCATCGGTACCACCCTTCTCAAAGCCAGCACAGAACATGCTGGTGGTGATCTGGTTGTCATAGTAATCAGGGGCGTTACAGACAGCGTCGTTGATGATCGGCACGTTAGCCTCCTGAAGAACGTCAGCAAGAGTACCTAAGAGAGAAAGAGAGTGAGAGATATAGAGAGAGAATGAGAGAGAGGAAGCGACATCTGCACACTATGACACTGACCCTGTTTACATACTCAAAGGTCATACAGAGAGAGGAGGGAGAGAAAGAAAGAAAGAGATAGGGAGAGGCTGTCTTGTCCAATGACAACAATCATACACCTATTCTGTCTCTCCATGGTTCCAGATAATGGTTTAACCCAGCTCCCACATTATCTGTCTCTGCGACCAGATTATGTTTTAAACCCAGCTCCCACATTATCTGTCTCTGGGACCAGATTATGTTTTAAACCCAACTCCTACAGTAGCTGTCTCTGGGACCAGATTATGTTTTAAACCCAGCTCCTACAGTATCTGTCTCTGGGACCAGATTACGTTTTAAACCCAACTCCTACAGTATCTGTCTCTGGGACCAGATGTAAGTTTAAGGATGTAGAAGCCTACACAGTCACTCACCATAGTAACCTACATTTCCCCAGCCTGTCACTGTCCCCATCTGGCCGTCAATCAGGCGCTGGCCGTAGTGGGGTAAGCACACCGGCTGGATGTAGTCTGCAGAAAACAGAAGGTTTCTTTTTTATTTTTATTTCAGCTTTATTTAACCAGGTAGGCTAGATGAGAACAAGTTCACATTTACAACTGTGACCTGGCCAAGATATAGCAAAGCAGTGCAGCACAAACAACAACACATGAAATAAACAAACATGCAGTCAATAGGTAATAAATAGGCCATAGTGGCGAAATAATTACAATATAGCAATTAAACACTCAAATCAAATCAAAGTTTATTTGTCACGTGCGGTGATCAGTTCCACAGTCAATGCAGATAGCCCGGTTAGCCACTGCGCAGGAGCACTGGTTGGTCGGCCCAATTGAGGTAGTATGTACATGAAGGTATAGTTAAAGTGACTATGCATACAGTAAGGGAAAAAAGTATTTGACCCCCTGCTGATTTTGTACGTTTGCCCACTGACAAAGAAATGATCAGTCTATAAATTTAATTGTAGGTTTATTTGAACAGTGAGAGACAGAATAACAACAAAAAAATTCAGGAAAACGCATGTCAAAAATGTTATAAAATGATTTGCATTGTAATGAGGGAAATAAGTATTTGACTCCTATGCAAAACATGACTTAGAACTTGGTGGCAAAACCCTTGTTGGCAATCACAGAGGTCAGATGTTTCTTATAGTTGGCCACCAGGTTTGCACACATCTCAGGAGGGATTTTGTCCCACTCCTCTTTGCAGATCTTCTCCAAGTCATTAAGGTTTCGAGGCTGACGTTTGGCAACTCGAACCTTCAGCTCCCACCACAGATTTTCTATGGGATTGAGGTCTGGAGACTGGCTAGGCCACTCCAGGACCTTAATGTGCTTCTTCTTGAGCCACTCCTTTGTTGCCTTGGCCGTGTGTTTTGGGTCACTATCATGCTGGAATACCCATCCACGACCCATTTTCAATGCCCTGGCTGAGGGAAGGAGGTTCTCACCCAAGATTTGACGGTACATGGCCCCGTCCATCGTCCCTTTGATGCGGTGAAGTTGTCCTGTCCCCTTAGCAGAAAAACACCCTCAAAGCATAATGTTTCCACCTCCATGTTTGACGGTGGGGATGGTGTTCTTGGGGACATAGGCAGCATTCCTCCTCCTCCAAACACGGCGAGTTGAGTTGATGCCAAAGAGCTCAATTTTGGTCTCATCTGACCACAACACTTTCACCCAGTTGTCCTCTGAATCATTCAGATGTTCATTGGCAAACTTCAGACGGGCATGTATATGTGCTTTCTTGAGCAGGGGGCCCTTGCGGGCGCTGCAGGATTTCAGTCCTTCACGGCGTAGTGTGTTACCAATTGTTTTCTTGGTGACTATGGTCCCAGCTGCCTTGAGATCATTGACAAGATACTCCCGTGTAGTTCTGGGCTGATTCCTCACCGTTCTCATGATCATTGCAACTCCACGAGGTGAGATCTTGTATGGAGCCCCAGGCTGAGGGAGATTGACAGTTCTTTTGTGTTTCTTCCATTTGCGAATAATCGCACCAACTGTTGTCACCTTCTCACCAAGCTGCTTGGTGATGGTCTTGTAGCCCATTCCAGCCTTGTGTAGGTCTACAATCTTATCCCTGACATCCTTGGAGAGCTCTTTGTTCTTGGCCATGGTGGAGAGTTTGGAATCTGATTGATTGATTGCTTCTGTGGACAGGTGTCTTTTATACAGATAACAAACTGAGATTAGGAGCACTCCCTTTAAGAGTGTGCTCCTAATCTCAGCTCGTTACCTGTATAAAAGACACCTGGGAGCCAGAAATCTTTCTGATTGAGAGGGGGTCAAATACTTATTTCCCTCATTAAAATGCAAATCAATTTATAACATTTTTGACATGCTTTTTTGTGGATTTTTTTGTTGTTATTCTGTCTCTCACTGTTCAAATAAACCTACCATTAAAATTATAGACGGATCATTTCTTTGTCAGTGTGCAAACGTACAAAATCAGCAGGGGATCAAATACTTTTTTCCCTCACTGTATATGTTAAACGGTGAGTAGCAGCAGCGTAAAAAGAGGGTTTGGGGGGGTTGGGGGGGCACACAATGCAAATAGTCCTTGGTAGCCATTTGATTACCTGTTCAGGAGTCTTATGGCATGGGGGTAAAAACTGTTGAGAAGCCTTTTTGCCCTAGACTTGGCACTCCGGTACCGCTTGCCATGCAGTAGTAGAGAGAACAGTCTATGACTGGGGTCTTTGACAATTTTTAGGGCCTTCCTCTGACACCACCTAGTGTAGAGGTCCTGGATGGCAGGCAGCTTAGCCCCAGTGATGTACTGGGCCATACGCACTACCCTCTGTAGTGCCTTGCGGTCAGAGGTCGAGCAATTGCCGTACCAGGCAGTGACGCAACCAGTCAGGATGCTCTCGATGTTGCAGCTGTAGAACCTTTTGAGGATCTCAGGACCCATGCCAAATCTTTTTAGTTTCCTGAGGGGGAATAGGCTTTGTCGTGCCCTCTTCACGACTGTCTTGGTGTGTTTGGACCATTCTAGTTTGTTGTTGATGTGGACACCGAGGACCTTGAAGCTCTTAACCTGCTCCACTACAGCCCCGTCGATGAGAATGGGGGCGTGCTCTGTCCTCATTTTCCTGTAGTCCACAATCATCTCCTTAGTCTTGGTTATGTTGAGGGATAGGTTGTTATTCTGGCACCACATGGCAAGGTCTCTGACCTCCTCCCTATAGGCTGTCTTGTCGTTGTCTGTGATCAGGCCTGTTGGGTCATCTGCAAACTTAATGATGGTGTTGGAGTCGTGCCTGGCCATGCAGTCGTGGGTGAACAGGGAGTACAGGAGGGGACTGAGCACGCACCCCTGTGGAGCTCCAGTGTTGAGGATCAGCGTGGCAGATGTGTTGCTACCTACCCTCACCACCTGGGGGCGGCCCGTCAGGAAGTCCAGGATCCAGTTGCAGAGGGAGGTGTTTAGTTACAGGATCCTTAGCTTAGTGATGAGCTTTGAGGGTACTATGGTGTTGAACGCTGAGCTGTAATCAATGAAAAGCATTCTCACATAAGTGTTCCTTTTGTCCAGGTGGGAAAGGGCTGTGTGGAGTGCAATAGAGATTGCATCATCTGTGGATCTGTTTGGGCAGTATGCAAATTAGAGTGGGTCTAGGGTTTCTGGGATAATGGTGTTGATGTGAGCCATTACCAACATTTCAAAGCACTTCATGGCTACGGACGTGAGTGCTACGGGTCTGTAGTGATTTAGACAGGTTGCCTTTGTGTTCTTGGGCACAGGGACTTTGGTGGTCTGCTTGAAACATGTTGGTATTACAGACTCAATCAGGGACATGTTGAAAATGTCAGGGAAGACACCTGCCAGTTGGTCAGCACATGCCCGGAGCACACGTCCTGGTAATCCGTCTGGCCCCGCAGCCTTGTGTATTTTGACCTGTTTAAAGGTCTTACTGACATCGGCTACGGAGAGCGTGATCACACAGTCGTCCGGAACAGCTGATGCTCTCATTCATGCCTCAGTGTTGCTTGCCTCGAAGCGAGCATAGAAGTGATTTAGCTAGTCTGGTAGGCTCGTGTCACTGGGCAGCTCGCAGCTGTGCGTCCCTTTGTAGGCTGTAATAGTTTGCAAGCCCTGCCACATAAGACAAGCATCGGAGCCGGTGCAGTATGATTCAATCTTAGCCCTGTATTGACGCTTTGCCTGTTTGGTGGTTCGTCGCAGGGCATAGCAGGATTTCTTGTAAGCTTCCAGGTTAGAGTACCGCACCTTGAAAGCAGCAGCTCTACGCTTTAGCTCAGTGCGAATGTTGCCTGTAATCCATGGCTTCTGGTTGGGGTATGTATGTACAGTCACTGTGGGGACGACATCCTCGATGCACTTATTGATAAAGCCAGTGACTGATGTGGTGTACTCCTCAATGCCATCGGAAGAATCCTGGAACATGTTCCAGTCTGTGATAGCAAAACAGTCCTGTAGTTTAGCATCTGCTTCATCTGACCACTTTTTTATAGACCGAGTCACTGGTGCTTCCTGCTTTCATTTTTGCTTGTAAGCAGGAATCAGGAGGATAGAGTTGTGGTTGGATTTACCAAATGGAAGGCAAGGGAGAGCTTTGTACGCGTCTCTTTGTGTGGAGTATAGGTGATCGAGAATTTTTTCCCCCTTTTTTCCCCGATTCCGTGAAACATAGGATATTACAGTTTTTTATGTCCCGTTGGTAGGATATTCGTGATCGTACCTAGTCTAATTTATTGTCCAATGATTGCACGTTGGCGAGTAGTATTGATGGTAATGGCAGCTTTCCCAGTCGCCTTCTCCAGGTCCTGACCAGGCATCTGGCTCTTTGTGCTCTGCACCTGCGTTGCTTCCTCTTGCAAATAATGGGGATGTCGGTCCTGTGGGGTGTTTGGAGAATGTCTTGTGCATCGTCTTTGTTGTAGAAAAAATCTTTGTCTAATCCGAGGTGAGTGATCGCTGTCCTGATATCCAGAAGCTCTTTTTTGCCGTAAGATACGGTTGCTGATACATTATGTACAAAATAAGTTACAAATAACGCGAAAACCCCCCACATAATAGCACAATTGTCTGGGCGCCCTTAAAATTGCTGCCATTTCTTCTGGCGCCATTTTATATACACTTGAGTGATAGATGTGCAGAAGATGAGTGTACAAGTAGAGATACTGGGGTGCAAAGGAGCAAAATAAATAAAATAGATAACAGTATGGGGATGAGGTAGTTGGATGGGCTAATTACAGATGGGCTATGTACAGGTGCAGTGATCTATGAGCTGCTCTGACAGCTGGTGCTTAAAGCTAGTGAGGGAGATATTAGTCTCCAGCTTCAGTGATATTTGCAGTTCGTTCCAGTCATTGGCAGCAGAGAACTGGAAGGAAAGGCGGCCGAAGGAGGAATTGGCTTTGGGGGTGACCAGTGAAATTTACCTGCTGGAGCGCGTGCTACGGGTGGGTGCTGCTATGGTGACCAGTGAGCTGAGATAAGGCGGGGCTTTACCTAGCAAATAATTATAGGTGACTTGGAGCCAGTGGGTTTGGCGATGAATATGTAGCGAGGACCAGCCAACGAGACCATACAGGTAGCAATGGTGGGTAGTATATGGGGCTTTGGTGACTAAACGGATGGCACTGTGATAGACTGCATCCAGTTTGTTGAGTAGAGTGTTGGAGGCTATTTTGTAAATGACATAACCGAAGTCAAGGATCGGTAGGATGGTCAGTTTTACGAGGGTATGTTTGGCAGCATAAGTGAAGGATGCTTTGTTGCGAAATAGGAAGCTGATTCTAGATTTAATTTTGGATTGGAGATGCTTAATGTGAGTCTGGAAGGAGAGTTTACAGTCTAACCAGACACCTAGGTATTTGTAGTTGTCCACCTATTCTAAGTCAGAACCGTCCAGAGTAGTGATGCTGGGCTGGCGGGCAGGTGTGGGCAGCGATCGGTTGAATAGCATGCATTTAGCTTTACTTGCGTTTAAGAGCAGTTGGAGGCCATGGAAGGAGAGTTGTATGGCATTGAAGCTTGTCTGGAGGTTAGTTATCACAGTGTCCAAAGAAGGGCCAGAAGTATACAGAATGGTGCCGTCTGCGTAGAGGTGGATCAGAGAGTCACCAGCAGCAAGAGTGACATCATTGATATATACAGAGAAAAGAGTCGGCCTGAGGATGAACCCTGTGGCACCCCCATAGAGACTGCCAGAGGTCCGGACAACAGGCCCTCCGATTTGACACACTGAACTCTGTCTGAGCAGTAGTTGGTGAACCAGGCGAGGCAGTTATTTGAGAAACCAAGGCTGTTGAGTCTGCCAATAAGAATGTGGTGATTGACAGAGTTGAAAGCCTTGGGCAGGTCGATGATTACAGCTGCACAGTATTGTCTCTTATCGATGGCGGTTAAGATAAGGTGAAGAGGAGGGAGAGAGAGATGAGATTGAATTGTACTTAAATGTGGCTTGTGTGTTTGTGTGTTGTATTCACTGTGGACAATGTTCATCTTGTCGGCTGATGTTGCATGTTCTCAATTTCCCCACCAGTGAGTTATTATATCATGAGAATAGCTGCAATTCTGAGTCCAACCACTAGATGTCAGACAAGGCCCAAAACATCTGTCCTTGATAAACAACAGGAAGTTCACTGCATAACAACTACATCCTAGAACAGTTTCCCAAAATCGGGGATGCACGTTTTGTTTAATGCCCTAGCACTGCACAGATGATTCAAATAATCAACTAATCATCAAGCTTTCATAATATGAATCAGCTGTATAGTGTTAAGGCAAAAGCCAAAACGTGCACCCCTTGGGGTCCTGAGGATCAAGATTGGGAAAAGCTGTCCTAGAGTTTTCTCTCTCACATTATAACAATGTAATGTTTTTCTATGTACATACAGCGATTCCAGAAAAAATACAGTAAAACAGAGGGCAAACTATTTTGTCCGGTTCTGATATCATTGTCTTTTGTCCAGGCGACAGCAGGCAGGCAGTAAAGAGGGCCTTTGTTTGGTAGTCTGACTGGAAACCTGAACACTGAGGAAGGGAATTACCATAGTGACTCGTCCCTCATCTCCATCTCGCTTTATCACTTCTCTCTATTCCCCTTCTCTCTCTCTCTCTCTCTCCCTCTCTCCCTCCCTCTCTCTCCCTCCCTCTCTCTCCCTCCCTCTCTCTCTCCCTATTCTACCTCTAAGCACACTGTGGCTTCATCTGATGTGCCTTGAAAAAGAACAACAAATCATCACAGTATAATAAGAATATAACAATATGGGCCAGAATGTGTTTACCTGTGAAGTGCAGAGGCTGGGCCAGAGCCAGGACAGCGATGTCTCTGCTGTTATCATCTATGTTGGGGTCTACGAAGGGCAGGTAGCTGCTGTGGTACACCACAGTCTTTACCTCAAGAACTCTAACATTCTTATGAGTGAGCTTGTTGTAGATGGAGCCCAGTAACACCCTCCATCGAGACACCTGACGGTTCCTCCTGAGAGAGGACAAACAGAATCCATGAGAAGAAGTGTGTGTAAGCAAGAGAGAGAGAGAGAGAGCGCAAGAGAGACAGTGTGTGTGAGAGAGAGAGAGAGAGAGAGAGAGAGAGAGAGAGAGAGAGAGAGAGAGAGTGTGAGAGAGAGAGAGAGAGAGAGAGAGAGAGAGAGAGAGAGAGAGAGAGAGAGAGAGAGAGAGAGAAAGATTCAGGGCTTACTCTGGGAAGCAGTGGGCTGCGCTGACGATCCAGCGGTCTGAGATGATGGAGCCTCCACACTGGTGCACCCCGTCATACTGCAGACTGACCTGCCAGGGCCAGCTACCCTGCCTAGCATCTACACCACCCACTATACGGTCCTCTGTCAGACTACGCCTGCCACAGTCTAGACAGACAGAAAGAGAGGGGAGGGAGGGATAGGGAGGAGAAAGAGATATGGATGGGGAGGGAGAAGGAGGAGACAGAGAGAGATAGGGAGGGAGGAGTAAAGAGAGAGGTAAGAGAGGGAGAGGTACAGGAGGAGAGAAAGCGAGATAGGGAGGAGTAAAGAGAGAGGTAACAGGGGGGATGCAGGAGAGAGTTAAGCCATCCTGTACAACTCTCAGGTTGTTTTTCATTGTGTTTTACACTTTGTGTAAAAAGTGTATCACGGTGTCAGGACCAAACCAAAGCTCTCAGCTGAACCTACCTTGACAAAGCAGACTTAGGACCTGGCCAGTTTCACAGTCACTGCAAAACAAAACAACAAGAGTCAGACACAGCAGCCTGGAACTCTACATTCCTGCTCTTCTCTACTTTTCAGCCCACTGCTGCTTTAATAAACACCTCCTTCATCTAGGAGATATAAGAGTGTTATAAGAATGTCTTACCAGGGATATAGAGACTCTTTGATCTTCTTGCCATAGGTCAGCTCCTTCTCTTTGACACAGAAAAACTCCTCACGGTCGTTACTGCCTTCAGGGATACTGGACACAGAGTAATTCACCATGCTGGAAGGGACATAAGGCATGCATCTCTTTATTACAGAGACTTCTATCACTGACAGATCAGTTGAAAGATCCCTGGCCTAAACACGATGAAGTTGTATAACTTTTTGGGCAACCCGACCAAATTCACATAGCAATGTGAGGTAAAGATCTGTCATTCTCATTGAAAGGAAGTCTGAGAAGCGGTAGATCCATTCTATATGCACTATTTTTATGCTTCCTGTCCTTAAGTTTAGTTTTCGCCTCTTTTTATTTTCAGCTTTGTACACCAGCTGAAAATACAATCAAGTTTTTGAAAATATATTTCACAGCTGTTTAGATTCTCTAAACTATACATTGCTTGCTTTGTGGCCATAAACTGAGATTAGGCAAACCATTAGAATTTTAGCAACCAAGCAAGGGTGGAGCAATTTCTGTGCAGCCTTCCTGCAAGGCATAGTGGTATCAGCCCCCCGCACCTCTGTGAATCAGATGGGTTGGGTTAAATGCAGAAGACACATTTCAGTTGAATGCATTAAGTTGTACTACTGACTAGGTATCCCCCTTTCCCTTTCCTTTTATGATGCTGTAGATAGTGACTCCCACTTTTGGATTTAATCTAAAGCCTTTCATATCACAATACATCAATCTCCTCACCTGACAAAGCCCATCTCCTCACAGCTGATGTTGGCCAGGAGCTGGTTGGCCTCTGAGGAACAGAGGTGTCTCCACCGTCGCTCGGCCGAGTCAAACACCCGGAGACGTAGGTCCGAGCTTGGATTGGAGTTCACCTGGACTGGGTTGGAGCAATGAAATACTGGATCAAACAAACCCTTCTATCGATTCAGATACGATATGAGGTTGTCTTTGGTGGAGTGGTTTCCCTCTCACTTACCATCATATAATCCTGTGTCTTCTTCTCTGATACAAAATGTTACTAGGATTTGAAAAACAAACAAACAAACAAAAGTCAACAACATGTAATATAAAACTGTAAAGTGCATACATACTCTGTTGATGAAACAGCAAACCTCACAGAGCCGGCAAACTAATCCACTGACTGCAATCAAACAATGTTGGTAATATCTGAACCAAAGATGGGAGGATGAATTAAGATAGTTCACTCAGGCCGTTTACCATTGAAAAGAATAGTCAGTTTCTGTCTACTTAAGGGGGTGGCTCTCCCATAGACACCAATGTGATAGCAACTGGTTCTGGTGTACTTAGTTAATTGACTTCCATTCAAACAAAAAAAATGAGGGAGTGGGATGTCTCGCTTCCTCTTTCATCTCTGTCTGTACTATGAAAAAACTAAAACTACATTGCCCACAAAGCACTGCTCATTGCCAAAAGGTACACATCACTACTATGTGAGAGCAGATGCAGAGGTCTCTCACCTACAGCCCAGACAGCAGCTCCAATCCCCCCAAGTAGCACCACGGTCAGACACATGCCCGCCACGCGACATGGGGTCAGGAAGGTCACCCCCACGCCTCCTGTAAAAGACAACACACACAACAAAAACAACACACACAACAAAAACATACCATTACGTTCAACGTCACACTGAAGGTAGTCTGGCCCAGGAGTGTGAAGGTGAACAGCAAGGCACTGGAATGACAAACCACCCTTGCTGTCTCTGCCTTGCCGGCTCCCCTCTCTTCACTGGGATTCACCACCTCTGACCTTATTAAGGTGGCTGAGTCATTGGCTTGCACGAGCTCTCCCATTCCGTCCCTAGGAGGGGTGCATCACGTTGTGCCAGGCTTTTTTTCGGTGGTCTGTCTGTCCTATCTGGTGTAATTCTCCTGTCTTATCTAGTGTCCTGTGTGATCTTAAGTATGCTTCCTCTAATTCTTCAATCTCTCTCTCCCCCCATCCGGAGGACCTGAGCCCCATGCCCCAGGACTACCGGTCCTGATGACTCCTGGCTTTTCCCGTCCCCAGTCCACCTGGTCATGCTGCTGATCCAGTTTCTGCTGTTCTGCCTGCGGTTATCTGATCTGTTCACTGGTCGTGCTACCTTGTCCCAGACCTGCTGTTTCAACCCTCGCACTCCCTCTCTCCCCCCTTCTCTCTGTCTCTCTCTCTCTGTCTCTCTCTCTCTCTCTCTCTCTCTGTCTCTCTCTCTCTCTCTCTCTCTCTCTCTACCACACCTGCTGTCTCGACAATGCTCGGCTATGAAAAGACAACTGACCATGCTGGTCATCTATGAACGTTTGAATATCTTGCAGAACGATCTGCCTTAATGGCCATGTACTCTTATATCTCCACCAGGCACAGTGAGAAGAGGACAGGCCACCCCTCACAGCCTAGTTCCTTTCTAGGTTTCTTCCTAGGTTCCTGCCTTTCTAGGGAGTTTTTCCCAGCCACCATGCTTTTACATCTGCATTGCTTGCTCTCTGGGGTTTTAGACTCGGATTCTGTATAAACAATTTATGACTGCTGTTGTAAAAAGGGCTTTATAAATAAATGTGATTGATTGATTGACATGTACTCTTGATGTGTTGACCTGTTGCAGTCTCTATAACTACTGTGATTATTATTTGACCATGCTGGTCATTTATGAACGTTTGAACATCTTGAAGAAGTGAAAGTGTTTTAATCAGATAGGTAAAAAGGAAGAGAGAGTGCCATAATAACACACTGGCACATTGAAAAAGTACAAATGAATAGGATCAATAGTCCAAAGTCTGCTCCATTTCCATAGAGCTAAAACAAACTGCAAGCTTGATTTCAGTGCCATCTCAAGCCCCAACAAATTGTCACTGTGTCCCTAGCTAGAACACAAAGTTGGGCAGAATGAGAGGTCATTTCATTACATTAAATGAATTGCTGATGATGATGAAAGGTCCATGAACTGACCAGTCACTAACTGTTAAAGTTTGGTTGAACCAAAACAAAGCCACACTTGATTATAAGCACTGTTTACAACTTAAGTCACACGTGTGAGACACACTTATGCGCCGCACACACACACACAAACACACACTTGTTTTACTATCCTTGTGAGGACTTCTGGTCCCCACAAGGATAGCAAAACCAAACCACACACACACACAGGTAGCATGCGTATATCTGCTGTGTTTGCAGACAGGTACCTGAGGTAGAGGTCGACCGATTAATCGGAATAGCCGATTAATTAGGGCCGATTTCAAGTTTTCATAACAATCGGTGATCGGCATTTTTGGACACCGATCATGGCCAATTACATTGCACTCCATGAGGAGACTGCGTGGCAGGCTGACTACCTGTTATGCAAGTGCAGCAAGGAGCCAAGGTAAGGTGCTAGCTAGCATTAAACTTATCTTATAAAAAACAATCAATCTTAACATAATCACTAGTTAACTACACATGGTTGATGATATTACTAGTTTATCTAGCTTGTCCTGCGTTGCATATAATCGATGCGGTGCCTGTTAATTTATCATTGAATCATAGCCTACTTCGCCAAACGGGTGATGTAACAAGCGAAAAAAGCACCTTTCTTAAAATCGATACACAAGTATATATTTTTAAACCTGCATATTTAGTTAATATTGCCTGCTAACATGAATTTATTTTAACTAGGGAAATTGTGTCACTTCTCTTGCGTTCTGTGCAACAGAGTCAGGGTATATGCAGCAGTTTGGGCCGCCTGGCTCGTTGCGAACTGTGAAGACTATTTCTACCTAACAAAGACAGCCTACTTGATGATTTAACAAAAGCACATTTGCGAAAAAAAGCACAATCGTTGCACGAATGTACGTAACCATAAACATCAATGCCTTTCTTAAAATCAATACACAGAAGTATATTTTTTTAAACCTGCATATTTAGTTAAAAGAAATTCATGTTAGCAGGCATTATTAAACTAGGGAAATTGTGTCACTTCTCTTGCGTTCATTGCACGCAGAGTCCGGGTATATGCAACAGTTTGGGCCACCTGGCTCGTTACGAACTAATTTGCCAGAATTTTACGTAATTATGACATAACATTGAAGGTTGTGCAATGTAACAGGAATACTTAGACTTATGGATGCCACTTGTTAGATAAAATACGGAACGGTTTGATATTTCACTGAAAAAATAAACGTTTTATTTTCTAAATGATTGTTTCCGGATTTGACCATATTAATGACCTAAGGATCGTATTTCTGTGTGTTATTATGTTATAATTAAGTCTATGATTTGATATTTGATAGAGCAGTTTGACTGAGCGGTGGTAGGCAGCAGCAGGCTCATAAGCATTCATTCAAACAGCACTTTCGTGCCAGCAGCTCTTCGCAATGCTTCAAGCACAGCTCTGTTTATGACTTCAAGCCTATCAACTCCCGAGATTAGGCTGGTGTAATCGATGTGAAATGGCTAGCTAGTTAGCAAGGGTGCGCTCTAATAGCGTTTCAAACATCACTCGCTCTGAGACTTGGAGTAGTTGTTCCCCTTGCTCTGCAAGGGCTGCGGCTTTTGTGGAGCGATGAGTAACGATGCTTCAAAGGTGGCTGTTTTCGATGTGTTCCTGGTTCGAGCCCAGGTAGCAATACTATAGTGCCTATAAAAACATCCAATAGTCAAAGGTATATGAAATACAAATGGTATAGAGAGAAATAGTCCTATAATTCCTATAATAACCTCAACCTAAAACTTCTTACCTGGGAATATTGAAGATTCATATTAAAAGGAACCACCAGCTTTCATATGTTCTGAGCAAGGAACTTAAACGTTAGCTTTTTTACATGGCACATATTGCACTTTTACTTTCTTCTCCAAAACTTTGTTTTTGAATTATTTAATCCAAATTGAACATGTTTCATTATTTATTTGAGGCTAAATTGATTTGATTGATGTATTATATTAAGTTAAAATAAAAGTGTTCATTCAGTATTGTTGTAATTGTCATTATTACAAATAAATAAATACATTAAAAAAATAATTTTAAAACGGCCAATTAATCGGTATCGGCTTTTTTGGTCCTCCAATAATCGGTATCGGCATTGAAAAAAAATCCTAATCGGTCGACCTCTAATCTGAGGCGCAGAGAGTGGAGCTCTGGAGTGATCATTAACCTTGCAGGCTAGCCAGCCAGCTTCAGCATGTGTGGAGACATGCCACACACCAGACCAAACCAGCAGAGCAGACCAGCAGAGACACTGACTGACTGCAAGGCATGATAAGCTCCTGACTCAGTGCAAACAAACACACTGTCTGTGGATCCAACGCAGGTCTAACACAGGTCTATAAGAATGCTCTGTAGGTAATACACAGGTCTATAAGTCTGTTATTACTGTGTAGGTATTCACAAGTTTTTATGTATGCTATAGGGCCATGACGTTTTACTGATCTGGTCATGTGGGCACTTAGGAACAATCTCCTATTGGGCATCAATACATGCTCGATAGTGAGGACATCATTCAACCATTCGACACCAACAACACAAACAGTTGCACTATATTTCACATTTTAGTCATTTAGCAGCCACTCTTATCCAGAGCGATTTACAGGAGCAATTAGGGTTAAATGCCTTGCTCAAAGACACAGACAGATGTATTACTTAGTCGGCTCGGGAATTCGAACTAGCGACCTTTTGGTTACCAACGCTCTTAACCGCTAGGCTACCTGCCACCCACTACCTGGATCACCCTAGCTGCCTGTACAAGTAGAGTCTGCCGGATGAGCATGTCTATTATCAACAACATAACACTGTTTCCCATTGTGCCTTATGCAGGGAAACGAGCATCAACCTGATACTCAGCCAATTAAAAGAGAGGAAAATCAACATCGCACACAAAGGAGGGAGACTGGAATTCAGTGAGAAAACACTGGGGTCCTGTAAGGCCATGGGGTCTGCCGTCTGTACTCATTACCTCAGGATATGGGCACAGTTGACAGGCAGCTGATGGCTCTTCAGAGAGTGATGGGGAAATCCTCCACTTCTTTCTCCCTTACTCACCACTGTCAATCAGTGTGGACCATGCATCAACAATAAGATACATGGGTTTCTACTGAGAGGGCATTAAAAGAAAAACATCAAGTACTGTTGCTCTATAACACAGTGAAAATTAAGATGTACAAATGTATTTGAAGGCTTTTGTATAATGTACGGTTTTTAAAACACACAGTTGACCTACATAAGATACAGTGAAGCTCTGGTAGTGTGATGACTGTACATTATATAATAAAATGGACTCTTTTCAAACAATAACAGATGTTTTGGTGCAGTCACCTATGGCAACTCCAGAGAACCCTGACTCAGCACAAGTTATAGGCTGCTGATACAAGGGCTTTTCCAGATATCAGTTTGGAGCCATAAGATTCACTGTCTCGTGGGTGTGCTGGCTTTTGTTCCAACCCAGCACTAACACGCATGAAGACCATGATTAGTTGATTGTTTGAAACAGGTACGGTCTAGAGAGCAGAACCCTTCATACCCAGTCGCATTGCAGAACACTGCACTGCAGATTTAAATTACAACATTCCTTCTCTGTACAAAAGCAATTCTCAACCTTGTTGACTTTCAGGAGACATTCTACTTCGAACAAAAACGTTCTACAACCACAACACCCATCCCTAACCCATACACCTACAGTATGTCCTGTGAGGCCGTATCAGTAGATTAATGTGTTATTGTTCCTGCCCAGGACTCTCTGTAATGACAGGGGTGAGGAAGGGACCACAGATCCTATTGACATAACCAGATCTTGTCCAAGGGCTGACTTTATCTCAGGCCAGTCTCCCTTCCAGTATTCCAGCTGCTGGTTCCAAGAAAGCCCCACATTTCCTAAACCCACTCCAGTGGATCCTGGAGTCACAGGCCTGGAGCTGGAGAACAAGCCCTGCTATTGTTTTAGCCTCTACTTGAGTACACCCGGTGTGTGGGAAATACACATCTCCTTTGCTGAAGAGAGATACATACTTCTATAAGGTGAAAGGCCTAGTTACCTTGTGTCTCTCTCAGGAAGATTGCATTTTGCCTCATTTCACAATAGAAAGATCATTTCATAAAGCTACATCTGTTTGAGAACTGTGACTAAAATGTCTCACACAACAATCAATGAGTCATGGAATGCCACAGATCAGCAGTTTCAGCAACTAAACCACAGATAGAGATCAGTGTTGTACACCTCAACCCAGACCAAAAAAAACAGACAACACAACAATCACCAGTCATGCTGTAACTGTTTCAGCTACACTGTACAGGATCAACTCAGAAGGAGACTGAGATGTTGTTCATTGGATTGTGACTCAGGTTTGCCAATGGCTTTACGTTGAAACATAGAATCTGTCAGAGAGTCCTGGTGAGCATCTCTCTACAAGACACACGGAAGTGTCCATGCTTGAGAACTTAGGAGTACTTTTAATTCTCCAAATTAAAAGCCGCCCAATAAATGATGCTATGTCTGGTAAAAAGCAAACAGTATAACTGTGGTCTAAAAAATATGTTAAACTCAAGATTACTGTACCCTTGTTATTACCACTGTTTTGATTATTTGCCAGTACATACAGGTATAGCTTTCTAAATATTGCGTAAAGATCATGATTGGGACCACCCACTACTAGTGATAATTAGATAACAAAGAAATACTGATATGAGCAGTCAAAAAACATTTCACAAGGATGATGAGGTTCCAAGCCAGGCACACTTGGGCCTTTATCTTATCTGTCATTGCATAAACATAATCACACAAGACATTACAGTGTCATAAAGATAAATAGAGAGCAGTTAAATAAGGTGTATGGTCTGCCACTACAACTGAAGAAGAGACAGCTGAGAAGTGAATGCAAGAACACAATGGAATTAGTAAATATTGTTTTAATGAGTGATAATGGTGAAGGGTAATGTTCTCTGTTCAGAAATAACTCTGGACGCCCCAATTAAATAATAAAAGAGGTTCCATGTGTTATAGATAAAATACAGTTGAAGTCGGAATTTTCATACACCTTAGCTAAATACATTGAAACTCAGTTTTTCACAATTCCTGACATTTAATCCTAGTAAAAATTCTCTGTCTTAGGTCAGTTAGGATCACCACTTTATTTGAAGAATGTGAAATGTCAGAATAATAGCAGAGAGAATGATTTATTTCAGCTTTTATTTCTTTCATCACATTCCCAGTGGGTCAGAAGTTTACATACACTCAATTAGTATTTGGTAGCATTGCCTTTAAATTGTTTAACTTGGGTCAAACGTTTCGGGTAGCCTTCCACAAGCTTCCCACAATAAGTTGGGTGAATTTCAGCCCATTCCTCCTGACAGAGCTGGTGTAACTGAGTCAGGATTGTAGGCCTCCTTGGTTGCACATGCTTTTTCAGTTCTGCCCACACATTTTCTATAGGATTGAGGTCAGGGCTTTGTGATGGCCACTCCAATACCTTGACTTTGTTGTCCTTAATCTTTGGAAGTATGCTTGGGGTCATTGTCCCTATGGAAGACCAATTTGCGACCAAGCTTTAACTTCCTGACTGATGTCTTGAGATGTTGCTTCAATATATCCACATAATTTTCCTGCCTCATGGTGCCATCTATTTTGTGAAGTGCACCAGTCCCTCCTGCAGCAAAGCACCACCACAACATGATGCTGCCACCCCTGTGCTTCACGGTTGGGATGGTGTTCTTCGGCTTGCAAGCCTCCCCCCTTTTTCCTCCAAACACAATGATGGTCATTATGGCCAAAAGGTTCTATTTTTGTTTCATCAGACCAAAGGACATTTCTCCAAAAAGTACAATCTTTGTCCCCATGTGCAGTTGCAAACTGTAGTCTGGCTTTTTTATGGCGGTTTTGGAGTAGTGGCTTCTTCCTTGCTGAGCGGCCTTTCAGGTTATGTCGATATAGGACTCGTTTTATTGTGGATCTTGATATTTTTGTACCCGTTTCCTCCAGCAACTTCACAAGGTCCTTTGCTGTTCTTCTAGGATTGATTTGCACTTTTCGCACCAAAGTACATTCATCTCTAGGAGACAGAACGCGTCTCCTTCCTGAACGGTATGACGGCTGCGTGGTCCCATGGTGTTTATACTTGCTCACTATTGTTTGTACAGATGAATGTGGTACCTTCAAGCGTTTGGAAATTGCTCCCAAGGATGAACCAGACTTGTGGAGGTCTACAATTTTTTTTCTGGGGTCTTGGCTGATTTCTTTTGATATTCCCATGATGTCAAGCAAAGAGGCACTGAGTTTGAAGGTAGGCCTTGAAATTCATCCACAGGTACACCTCCAATTGACTCAAATTATGTCAATTAGCCTATCAGAAGCTTCGAAAGCCATGACATCATTTTCTGGAATTTTCCAAGCTGTTTGAAGGCACAGTCAACTAAGTGTATGTAAACTTCTGACCCACTAGAATGTGACACAATGAATTATAAGTGAAATAATCTGTCTGTAAACAATTGTTGGAAAAATTACTTGAGTCATGAACAAAGTATATGTCCTGACTGACTTGCCAAAACTATAGTTTGTTAACAAGAAATTTGTGGAGTGGTTGAAAAACTATTTTTAATGACTCCAACCTAAGTGTATGCAAACGTCCGACTTCAACTGTAAATGCAAAAAAAAATTCTAAACAGAATCAAAGATGCATGGATAAAGTATCACTGAACTCTTAGAAAAATGGGTTCCTAAAGGGTTCTTTGGCTGTCGTGATAGGATAACCCTTCTACTGTGTTGGTTCCAGGTAGAACCCTTTTTGGTTCCAGGTAGAACACTTTTTTCAAAGGGTTCTCCTATGGGGACAGCACCATTTTTTCTAAGTGTGTGTGTACTTTAATAAAAGCAAAATTCTTTGCAAGACTGTACGAAGAAAAACATTTTTTTTTTAAAAGGTTCCTAATCTAGATCACAAACTCGACACCACAAAAGGTAGTTTACCCCATCAAACATCAAGCGGTGGCCAGTTCTATTAATCTTTAACACTGAGTTCTTCTGATGTCAAATACAGAGGGAAAAAATGTGGCAAGCACAATGTCTGGATGTGTGCGGAACACTCACCATTCTTTTTCTCAGTCATTTTTTCTCGCTCAAAAGTAGAAAATGAAAAGAGGTAGCTGAAGTTCAGAGTGGCCCTGCTTCACAGCTACTGTGATGGTCAACTTGCCACCCAGTCTTATTCCCAGCCTGTATAAATAGACAGCACAGAACATAAACGTTAATAAACGTTTTGACTGGAGAGAGGTGGGTTAAACAAGTTAAATAAACCAAAGGGCAAAGTGAGTTGTTTTTAGCAGATTTGACTAATAGACTAGGCTGAAGGGGAAATTGTTATTTTTATATGGAATAAATGTGTAATAAACATGTCTCTACTGATGAGTGGTAGCTATATTGTAATTTACCACATAATTAGGATATGCTGTTTCTCCCCAGTATGCATACTAGCTAGCTACCAATAGGCCTACCATCCAGCATAGAATGATTAGGCCAACATACCTTTTATATCGAGAAACTCATAACAATCACCCTTAGATATGAACACTGGACAGAATGTAACGGTTACTTTTCCATAGCTATGTTCATGATCAAAAACAACTCAATGCTTTAAAATTACAGAGTAGTAGGTTTCTCAAAATCCACACCATTCTCAGAGCACTCACCTCTCTTTTGCAACAGGTGTATGACTGCTTGTAAAGTCAAGCCTGGAAAAAAATGAAGTTACAATCTCGGCGATTACTCTCGAGGCTCGTAGTTCCCTCCGGGGTAGCAGTAGGAATAGGCTGTAAACTCCACCATGGATATTCCCAATACTTCGACAAGTGGTTGATGGCTACAAAGAGGGCGAAAAGAAAACGTTCCCCACTTTCTCCCCTTCTGCGAACGAAAACAGTTCTCCGTTCAAAACTGAAAATAAAATATAATTTCCTATAGATAAAACGTGTAGCTACCAACGTATTTACACAGTTGTTTTTTTTCTGTAAAAACAAGACTGCTCAGCAGTTCGACTTGTTCAACTCCCAGTTCTGCGCTCACAGTCTTTTAGAAACCGTCAAGGTAGAGTACAGGTGACGTCATGAGCTATCGTTCAAATGGGACCTGCAGAGCAGAGCACAGGCTTAAAGCCCTTTTGTTTTTTCAGACCATGGTTAATCAAGTGTAACTGTTAACAACCCCTTCAATTGATTTACCGTTTCCTAGTTTTACATTTATGTGTTAAGTTCAGGTAATGTTCCAGGTGCAATAGACCAAAGTGCATTGAAGTTGAGGCATGAGTTGGCCAGTCCTAGGCTTAAACCATGCCACAGGAGCTTAACGGACCTTGCAACATTATTAATGGACCGTGCAACATTATCGTCTAAACAATAGGGTGCAAACAGGGGGTTGGGATAAGATTGGAACTAGACAGGTCGGTAGGCAGAACGGTCAGAGGTGAAGGCATAGATCTGCATATAATGGATGCTCATTGTAAACAAGGTCTCAATAGACAGAACCAAAAACAGGCTCTGGCTTGTTAGTGACATTATTAGCCAGCAATCGAGCCTTGGCTTTTTGTTGCAGGCTTATAATGTCAATGCTTTTCTACACATCTATTTTTGTTTCTCAATATCCTTGACCAGTTCCTAGTTAGGAAAAAGAGAAGTGAGTGACAGATGGAAAGACAGACACTGTCGAGGTGTATAGTGAGTAAGGGAGTGGGGGAGCGTCAGAGATGGCTTTGGGAGTCTTCCAGACTGGCTGGAGGAGGCTGCTCTCACTCATCCTGCAAGGTAAGACTGACATCATATTCATCATTATCATACGGAACACACTTTTAGTATGGTATGTGGATAGACATACAAAGTATTGTATTGTAAATCATATTCATTCATTCCTTGTATCCCAGGCTGCTGTGTGGGTGTCCTATGTAGTGACTGGGCTGTGCGTGTCCCCTCCGCTCCCCTGTGTGCCGTGGCCGTCTCGTCTGTGGTTCTCCTCTGCTCCTACGACTACCCTCAGCCCTACAGGGTGCTGTCTGAGATGTGGTGCCGGGACCAGAGCCGCTGCATCACCCCCAGGTACGTGTACCATAGCCAGGGCATCTTCCCTGAGCCAGCCTCCCAGGGCAGAGTGGAGTACCTGGGGAAGGAAGGAACCAGGAACTGCTCCCTGAGGATCTCTGATCTGAGGAGGTCTGATAGCGGGACATACGTCTTCTATTTTATCACCAACCACCCAGTGGAGAAGCCTCCTGGACAGCCTGGAGTAACCCTGCTAGTGGCAGGTAAGACCACAGTGCTTATTATATGTTTTTTTTTTTTTTTTACATGTATTTTGTGTAAATATGTCTTGTGGTCAATGATTATATGTAGATAGCAACTGACCAGTGGCGAGTTAATAAAGCCGCATTGAGTTAATAAAGCCTCATACAAACACCATGTTTCTTGAGTAAGGCAGCTCCAAAATGCAGGTGTTTCGGCCTAGCTCTGTGCTTTGTAAATCCGGAACTCGGTCCTCTTTCTAGAGCTACGACCTGAGATCACTGACCTCATCATGATTCAACTTTTTTGTTGTTGTTAAGATCCCAGTTGGAATTTTCTGTATTTTATTAAGATCTCAATTAGCTGTTGCAAAAGCAGCTGCTACTCTTCCTGGGGTCCACAAAAAACCTGAAACATGACATAATACATTAACATTAAAAGACAAGAACAGCTCAAGGACAGAACTACATACACAGTTGTCTTGAAAGCACCATAAATCCAGAGAATGTCAGACTTTGATGACAAAGTTCGATGACAAAATTTGCCCACGAAGGACCGCCGCGCCACCTTCCTGTTCAAGTGAGCACAGCACAACAAGGTGAGCTCAAAAATGTATTGTATGTTGCTGCATTATGATGTAATATGCCAGGGAGATATGTATACTGCCAATGTTCTGAATTCTGTTGCTGTACATTTCAAAAGTGCTGAACAAATAGTTATATTGACTACGTCCGTCCTAGCTCGCGCATGAATGAGAAAATGAGTAAATATTGAGACATTGACACACTTTCAGGAAGTGTAAGAACACGATGAGAGTCTCTCTGAATCATGTGATAATACTGAAACAAGGAAGCAATGGCTCCTCTCAGAGTGACTCAGAAATTACGGTGACATTCATTTCAGTGGAACCTCTGAGGTTTGTGGTCAGACCTGATCTCTGTGAAGACAAGCTGGAAGCTGACCACAACTTCAACAGCTCTCCTATTCTCTTAGGTCAAATAGTTACACACTAAATGTACAGTACCAGTCAAAAGTTTGGACATAACTATTCATTCAAGGGTTTTTCTTTATGTTTACCATTTTCTACATTGTAGAATAATAGTGAAAACATCAAAACTATGAAATAACACATATGGAATCATGTTTAACATAAACATATATTTTATATTTGAGATTCTTCAAAGTAGCCAGCCTTGATGACAGGTTTGCACACTCTTGGCATTTTCTCAACCAGCTTCATGAGGTAGTCAGCTGGAATGCATTTCAATTAACAGATGTGCCTTGTTAAAAGATAATTTGCGGAATTTATTTCCTTCTTATTGCGTTTGAGTCAATCAGTTGTGTTGTGACAAGGTAGGGGTGGTACAGAAGATAGCCCTATTTGGTAAAAGACCAAGTCCATATTATGGCAAGAACAGTTCAAATAAGCAAAGAGAAACAACAGTCCATCATTACTTTAAGACATGAAGGTCAGTCAATCCGGAAAGTTTCAAGAACTTTGAAAGTTTCTTCAAGTGCAGTCGCAAAAACCATCAAGCGCTATGATGAAACTGTCTCTCATGAGGACCGCCACAGGAAAGGAAGACCCAGAGTTACTTTTTCTGCAGAGGATAAGTTCATTAGAGTTACCAGCCTCAGAAATTGCAGCCCAAATAAATGCTTCACAGAGTTGAAGTAACAGACACATCTCAACATCAACTGTTAACTTAGTGAAAGACTGAGTAATAGTGACAGTGATATTGATATTTGTATGTACAGTACCAGCTGTTGACGACAACATTGAGAGCTCTATTGTAACTAAGAGGTTATTGTACTTTAAATCCTTTAAATCCACATGGTCTTGACTGTCAGTATGGAATCGTCCTTTGATTCACATCAATGTCCAGACAACCACCACTACAAACACAACAACAACATATGGATAGACATTCCAGTGTATTTCCATTTAAAACAGGAATAGAGAAATCATCTGATGTGCCCTGTCCTGTTATCTGTCTGGTATGTCTTATTGGGCTTTCCGCTGGAGTGTGGGCAGTACTACAGCAGTATAACGTCACTGAGATGTCCTCAACAACATCACCAGCAGGACTGAGGGACACTGGTACTTCACTGGAATTATCTGAAAGTAGACAAGAGATTGGGCCACTTCCCAATGAATGATTGGGCCACTTCCCAATCATTCAATTAAAACCTCTTAAAGATCTCTACAGATCGGTGTCCCACCCTCGGGACCGTTGAGCTAACGTGCGCTAATGTGATTAGCATGACTTTGTAAGTAAAAAGAAAATTTCCCAGACATAGACATATCGTATATGGGCAGAAAGCTTAAATTATTGTTAATCTAACCGCACTGTCCAATTTACAGTAGCTATTACAGTGAAAGCATACCATGCTATTGTTTGAAGAGAGCGCACAGCTATGTACCATAAAATGTATATATTGACCAATTAGGCATATTTGGGCAGACATTTGACCATTTTCAACAGGACTTTACAGTTCTGTTCAGTTTGCTGGATCAGTCTAAAACTTGCACATACACTTCTGCCATCTAGTGGCCAAAATCTTAATTGCACCTAGAGTCCTAAGTCAGATAATGGCCTTTCTAAAGTGTTATATTCTCCTACATTAATTTCACATTTCGACAAACTGAAAAGTGTTTCCTTTCAAATGGTATCAAGAATATGCATATCCTTGCTTCAGGTCCTGAGCTACAGGCAGTTAGATTTGTGTATGTCATTTCAGATGAAAATATTTCAAAAAGGGTTCGATCCTTAAGAGGTCTTACCAAGATAGAAGCATGCACAAGCAATGGACGCTCATGGACACACCTGAGACGCATACTGTACATTACAAGTACAGTACAAGACATATACAGTGCCTTCTGAAAATATTTTCCACATTTTGTTACATTACAGCCTTAATCTAAAATGGATTAAATCATTTTTTCCCTCTCCAATCTACATACAATATACCATAATGACAAAGCAAAAACTGTTTATATTTTTTAGCAAACTTATAAAAAATAAAGAACTGGAATATCACATTTACATAAGTATTCAGACCCTTTACTCAGTACTATGTTGAAGCACCATTGGCAGTGATTACAGCCTCGAGTCTTCTTGGGTATGACGCTATAAGCTTGGCACACCTGTATTTGGGGAGTTTGTCCAATTCTTCTCTGCAGATCCTCTCAAGCTCTGTCAGGTTGGATGGGGAGCATCGCTGCACAGCTATTTTCAGGTCTCTCCAGAGATGATCGATCAGGTTCAAGTCTGGGCTCGGGCTGGGCCACTCAAGGACATTCAGAGACTTGTCCCGAAGCCACTCTTGCATTGTCTTGGCTGTGTGCTTAGGGTCATTATCCTATTGGAATGTGAACCTTCACCCCAGTCTGAGTTTCTGAGCGCTCTGGAGCAGGTTTTCATCAAGGATCTCTCTGTACTTTGCTCCGTTCAATTTTGCCTCGATCCTGACTAGTCTCCCAGTCCCGGCGCTCAAAAACATCACCATAGCATGATGCTGCCACTACCATGCTTCACCGTATGGATGGTGCCAGGTTTCCTCCAGATTTTACTCTTGGCATTCAGGCCAAAGAGTTCAATCTTGGTTTCATCAGACCAGAGAATCTTGTTTCTCATTGTCTGAGAGTCCTTTAGGTGGCTTTTGGCAAGCTCCAGGCGGGTTGTCATGCACCTTTTACTGAGGAGTGGCTTCCGTCTGGCCTCTACCATAAAGACCTGATTGGTGGAGTGCTGCAGAGATGGTTGTCCTTCTGGAAGGTTCTCCATACGCCACAGAGGAACTCTGGATCTCTGTCAGAGTGACCATCGGGTTGTTGGTCACCTCCCTGACCAAGGCCCTTCTCCTCTGATTTCTTAGTTTGGCTGAGAGGCCAGCTCTAGGAAGAGTCTTGGTGGTTCCAAACTTCTTCCATGTAAGAATGATGGAGACCACTGTGCTCTTGGGGACCTTCAATACTGCAGAAAGGTTTTGGTACCCTTCCCCAGATCTGTGCCTCAACACAATCCTGTCTTGGAGCTCTACAAACAATTCCTTCGATCTCATGGCTTGGTTTTTGCTCTGACATGCACTGTCAACTGTGGGATTTTATATAGACAGGCATGTGCCTTTCCAAATCATGTCCAATCAATTGAATTTACCATAGGTAAAGTTGTAGAAATCAAGTTGTAGAAACCTCTCAAGGATGATCTTTGGAAACAGGATGCACCTGAGCTCAAATTCGAGTCTCATAGCAAAGGGTCTGAAAACTTATGTAAATAAGGTATTTCTGTTTTTTATATTTAATACATTTGCAAACATTTCTAAAAACCTGTTTTTGCTTTGTCATTATGGGGTATTGTGTGTAGATTGCTGAGGATTTGTATGTATTTAGTCCATTTTAGAATAACGTCTATTACGTAACAAAATGTAGAAAAAGTCAAGGGGTCTGAATTCTTTCCGAAGGCACTGTAGATCTATTACCATAACTACTTGTTAATTGCACACTTTACATATCTTAACTTGCATTCCACTGCAGCTTAGTTTATTCAACATTATGAAAGGATATGATCAGGCTTCAGGTTTGGCAACAGTGGAGTAGATAACAGAATGGTCCACCTCTAAACTTTCTTCCAGCCTGCAAAAAGCAAATAGAGTTTTTGTATGAGTATATTCAAACATTTCAAATAAACAGACTTCCAGAAATAGGTTTTATGGAAAAGGATTGAACTGATAGTGAGTTCACTCTTACCTGGCAGAAGGACTGGGGAGTGGGAACGGGATGCTGGCGTACTGGAGGTTGTCTGTCATGTTGGCCTGTCTTGCTTTCACCGTGGAGTATACAACATCATCCTCTTCATGGCATCTGGAGAATTGGGCCTCGTCGATGGAGCCTTGGAACTGCTGGAAGTCAAAGGTAGCGTAATGAAGGTCAGGAGGGTTCTGCAGAGCTGGTGGCTTGACCACAGAGTACAGAGAACTGTCTTGGTGGGGGGTGTGAGAGGGAGGCAGTTGAACGTTGGCATAGAGGGCATTTTCCTGTTCCTCCGTTCTAGTTTCCTGTGTGGCTGGATCGTTACTGGTCCTTCTTCTGGATAAGACTGAGTTTTGATCGTCCTGAAAGATGGACTTAGTCAAAAACAATACAAAATGTTTGATATATTGACATCCTTCATCTATTGGTTAAACTAAATATCTTGTTACTGGGGAAGAATGGAAGCTTGTGCTTTAACGGTGTTCAAAACCCATGAATACTTACTGCGTTCAAACCTTCACATAACACTGTTGCACTGACATGCTGTGTTCCACTCACCTCTTTGTCCACAGCAGTCTTTTGACATAATTTGATTGGGCTTTTCCTGTCAACGAAAACAAACTTCTTTGGGGGCACAAATAGGTACCACAAGGCCATCATACTCTGCATTATGATATTGAACTGAGTACACAATGTTTCTAGACTTACCACATCCATAAGAACACAAAAAGTATGATCACTATGAAAACTGTGGCCGCGGAACTGACGTAAACTGGCATTTGGAAAGTCTTTGTAGCTGAAAATGACACAGGGTACAATACATGAAAAAATACACTCAAGCAAAGGGAATTCCCATTTAGAACATATAGATTCAGGAGAACAGGACATTTCCCTCTACACTCACCTTGATTGGCACCCTGTATGGTCAGAGACACCACAGTAGAGTTGTGAGCCCCTTCTCTGTTCCTGGCCTCACAGAAGTACTGTCCACTGTCAGAGGAGGTTAGAGAGGTCAATGCCAACACCTCTCCTGACCCTGTCTGTGAGGTGTCTGTTCCATCCTTCTTAAACCAGGTGTAGTTCTCCACTGCTGGGTTGGCATGACTGCTGCAGGTCAGGTTCACAGAGCTTCCCTCTACCACTGTACCAGAGGGACTGACTGACACCAAGGTGTTTCTTGGGATATCTAAAGCAAGCAGAAAGGTGATAACTGCTCCATTTTAAGTAATAATTAATACAGTCCTAGGCTGTAATACAGTCCTAGGCAGTTTCCCGATAGTGATGGAATTTAGGCTTAAGAGTGTTTTAGTTATGCATCTTTCCTACAACGGCCAAAGATGTGTCATTAATTTCCCAAAACACCATACAGCGAGAACATTTACTAAGTGCGTTGTTGAGGAATGTGTCGATTCTGATAGGATTGAAAGAAAGGCAATGCTGTACTCGGATCAGCTTTCTACATTAAAATCTTACCTTAACATTAGAATTATTCCACAATACTGACGAAGGGTCAGCTACTAGAAAGATATTACCTATGGCTGCAAATATTGAGGTGGCTTAATCTAATGCTTATCCTATAATAATGCACTAAATCAACATTTGGCACATAGTTGCGCACATGTTACACATAATACAATATATTGAGAAAAAATTACAGACTTCAATATTCTTGAATTATTTAGGCCTACAGTGCCTTCAGAAAGTATTCACTCCCCTTGACTTTTTCCACATTTTGTTAAGTTACAGCCTTATTCTAAATTGGTTTAAATATTACCCCATAATGAAAAAGCGAAAACAGGTTTTTAGAAATGTTTGCATATTTATATATATATATATATATATATATATAAAAAAAGAAATACCTTATTTACATAAGTATTCCCCATACGGATGGTTGGATGATCTTGAGCTTGCTTGGACTGTAGCCTACAAAAGCCTATTCCTGCTCTTTTCCAGTGACCCAGCAAAAACGTTTTGTGTGTCATCATAGTGGTCTCTGACTTGTATAGTCAGACTCACTCACGCAGAACAAACATTGTTTCTGAATGTAAAAGTAATCCTAGAAGTAATCATCTCATTTTTCTAAAGTATTTGTAATCTGATTACAATGTTTTTGCTGGTAAAGTAACAGATTACAGTTTTTCGTAATCCGTTACATGTAATCTGTTACTCTCCAACCCTGCCTATACTGTAGGCTACATTTTAATGCAGTTCTCTGTTTTCATTTGAAAGATATTTTTATCCTTCATGTGTTTGAAACAATTGGAAAGACATTGGCAACTTTGAAGTTTTTGTCAACTTCATTGTGAAGTTATTGGCGGTCACAGAGAGACAGATAAACATCTTGATTCTAAGTTTAGCAGATATCTTCTGTGTATAATGTGACACGGTAGGGGAAAAAAACGCATCTAATGACGCACTTAGCTGTTCTACGAGTGGTCTGAGAAAAGCGATAAATCACGAGCGTTTATGAAATTGCTCTGAGATTTAACGTTGCTCCTACGAAGGTTCTAACGATTAACTTAACCTTAAGATGATCTGGGGAAATTGGGCCCTGGCCAGGGTAGGTGTCAATTTCATCTACTTTCCTGACAGTTTAGACTCCAACTCTGCTGACCTGTTATGTTTACACCGTAGTGGAAAACTGTTGCAGTGACGTTAAACTGTCTTGCTAAACAACATAACGTTTTAACAACCTGCATCCCTATAAAGAAAGCACACACAATTTAACACAACAAACTGACATCCCCACATAACAAGCAGAGTTAACTTACACAAAACATCAAGCAACAGGAGTGATGAGTTGAGGGCTCCATGTTTGTTCTGTGCCTCACAGTAATACCTCCCTGAGTTAGCAGGAGAGACAACCTCAAATATCAACTGAGTCCTTGTTTATATGATGTTGAACATATTTCTCTGTATATAACCACACTACTACAGTACCTCTCACCACACATTTGGTTGTCTGTGCACTTCACAAAACCAAAAGACTGAACTTTCATCCCAATTAGTGGTTCTGGTAGATAAAGTGGGTCAGAATATTTTCATTGGTGTTCTCAGAACAGTTCTGCATTCAGTTAGTAGCCAAATAGTTCACTGTTATTTCCTCTCACCCTGTCATTATGAACATCATCCTCAAACTGCTCACCTTCCCCTAAAAGTAACCACAATGCAAACACACAGCCAAGCTCAGCAAATAGAGGCCACAGTTTATCATTGCAAACTCAAATTTGTTATCAAGCACATCCACATTCAGACCAAACTGACAAAGGCTGTTACGCCAGAGCACTATTTCATCAACATCCTTCTTTCATAATCACTCCTATTCTTTTGAAACAGTAATGCAATGATGTCTCCTTCAAACTTCAGAAGCAGCAAATCTTTGAACGCAGATAGCTGCTCCATTATATAGATCAGGTATTTACTCACATTGGACATAAAGTGATACTGGAGCAGAGGTGAGATTCTCTTGGCCTTGAACAGCACATTGGTAACTGCTAGCATCCTGAATGCTGGTCTGGAACTCTGTGTTGGGTACTGAGTGTCCATCCCTGAACCAGACAATAGTGGGATGGTCACTCAGTGTACAGGTTGTGTCACATGTTAGTGTCACCTTCTCCCCCTCACTCACAGTGGCAGGTTTGACTTTGGCTGTCAGCCCTTGTAGAGAGGAGAAAGAAATAGAGATATAATTTGAAATGTTTTATAGTGTATGAAAGTGGGCTTTACTTCTGGTATGAAAATTACCTGTCAGAGTTAGTGAAACACTTGTTTTACTCTCCCATCCATTTATTTTATTCTTTTCATTAACCGTCTCAAATCTGAAGTGGTATTGTGTTGCATCACTGCTAATTAGGTTATTCATTCTCAAGGTGCAGTTGTGTTCTCTATTTCCAAGGTATTCTACACGTCCTCTGTATTTATGCGCAAGAAAGAGATCATTGTTCGTCCATGGATTCCAGAAGTACCAGAAGGTATTTGTTATAGTCTGGTCTGAGGGGTAGTCATAAGTGCATCCAAACACCACTGATGACCCTCTTAAGGCACAGGGTACTGTATCGTTAAAGGTCACCTTCCAATTACTCCCCAAAACACCTTTAAAAAACAACAAAAAACAATAATTTAAATACATACAGTTCCAATTTGCCATTTACAGGAAGGAAAATATAGCATTCCCGTGTAGTATATCGTAACTGTCTGATGAAAATCTTGTAACTCCATTTTGGCCAATTTTCATTTTTGTACATTTATTGAAAGCAGTAAATCAAGAACATGTCTTAAAAATAGCTTCTGTTTCATAATCGTATGTTCATTAATAATTTATCCCCCTAGAGTTGATTGATGCAGTGGTGCGTCAATGTTACTTAGGATCACCACTTTATTTTAAGAATGTGAAATGTCAGAATAATAGTAGAGAGAATGATTTATTTAAGCTTTTATTTCTTTCATCCTATTCCCAATGGGTAAGAAGTTTACATACACTCAATTAGTATTTGGTAGCATTGCCTTTAAATTGTTTAACTTGGGTCAAATGTTTCAGGTAGCCTTCCAGAAGCTTCCCACAATAAGTTGGGTGAATTTTGGCCCATTCCTCCTGACAGAGCTTGTGTAACTGAGTCAGGTTTGTAGGCCTCCTTGCTCTCACACGCTTTATCAGTTCTGTCCACAATTTTTCTATAGGATTGAGGTCAGGGCTTTGTGATGGCCACTCCAATACCTTGACTTTGTTGTCCTTAAACCATTTTGCCACAACTTTGGAAGTATGCTTGGGGTCATTGTCCATTTGGAAGATCCATTTGCAACCAAGCTTTAACTTCCTGACTGATGTCTTGAGATGTTGCTTCAATACATCCACATAATCTTCCTGCCTCATGATGCCATCTATTTTGTGAAGTGCAACAGTCCCTCTGTTGCACTATGGAGTGGTTGAAAAACAAGTTTTAATGACTCCAACCTAAGTGCATGTAAACGTTCGACTTCAACTGTATATATATATTTCCTGAGTTTTCTCATATCTCCTAGATATAGAACAGACACTTCAAAACCTTGTTTCTTATGATAACTTTTTTGACTGTCTTTTTTGCCATTTATGAATGTGTACTCAATGCATTTCTCTGGGCTTTTATATATGTTGTTTTTATACCTAAAGGAGTCCTAAAATTCTAAATCAAATAGCTAAATCATCCAAGGTATGACCAACTTAAAACAATTCCATATGTCAGCTTAGAACCCCTCCCGAACGGCTTAGACTTTCATGGGTTTTAATGAGAAAATATGGTATTTTTTCCCATTTCCTGCAAGGTTTTCATCAGACAGCAGCAATATGACATTTAGTAGACACTTTCAGCCAAAGCGACTTACAGTCATGAGTGCATACATTTCAAGTATGGCTGGTCATAGGAATCAAAGTCACAACCCTGGCAGTGCAAGCGTCATGCTCTACCAACTGAGCTACAGAGGACCACGTGGCCTACCTTCAGCTATGTTAATTAAAGACATAATACTACACATCCTGGTGCACAGACTCAGTCACTTCTGTATTTTACTTAACCTCTTGGACTTACCCTAGGATAGGGGGCGCCACAGCGCATTTTGAAAAAAAAATCGTTCCCATTTTCAACGGCCTACTAATCAAAGTCAGAAGCTAAGACATGCATATACTTATTTTATATGGATAGAAAACACCCTAAATTTTCTAAAACTGTTTGAATGGTGTCTGTGAGTATAACAGAACTCGTATGGCAGTCAAAACCCCGAGACCGATTGAACCAGGAAGTGGAAATCTGAATTGTGGACTCGACTTCACAGCCTTACCTATAAATCACAACGTGAAAAAATGATAATTGAGCACTTTCCAGTGCTTCCACTAGATGTCCCCAGTCTTTACAAAGTGTTTTGAGGGTTCTGCGGTAGAAACTCAGTGAAAGAGACGATGTGGCAATTGGTCAGAGTAGTAGGGCCATGAGCATTGTGACGTCGGCGGCCGTGTCTGCCCCCACCTTTGGAAGCCTTTTGAAACACAATGAAATCGTCCCACTCGAATCTGATTGGCTCTCTTGTTGAAACAGGCCCTGACGATTATTTTATACAACGTTTGACATGTTTGAACGAACCTAACTAACAGTAAACAGTCATTTTGCGTTAGACAGGTGCCGCGCACGGATCAACATTTGATTACAGCCTTAGGACGCGCTAACAACAGAAGGCTAATGGAACATAAAGCATGGACTTTTTCGACCGAAAATACATTTGTCATGGACCTGGGACATCGGGAAGTGTTTTCTGATGAAGACAACTAAAGGTGAGGGATTATTGGCGATATTATACAATATCAGATGTTACTTGCTATTGTTCAAAGATGGCGCCGAGCTAGGTTTTCGAGCTCAATTTCTGGGTATCGCATCCCATTTGATCTCAAAGTGTGATTACCCTGTAAAGTTAATTTAAAATCTGTTTTGACGGGTGTTTTCAAGAGATATTCATCTATAAATCTTAGATTGACAATATATATTTAAAAAATCGTTTTCGAATAGTAATTTATAAAATTGTAGCACTGTTTCCCGGGACGCATTATATGGGAAAATAGTTAGTCAACCTCAGGTGCCGATGTAAAATGCTGTTTTTATATAGAAATATGACCTTTATTGAACAAAAGATTGCATGCTGTGTGTAACATGATGTCCTAGGTGTGTCATCTGATGAAGTTTGTAAAAGGTTAGTGCTGCATTTAGCTGTTTTTTGGTTATATGTGATGGGTGTGCTTGCTCGGAAAATTCATATGATGCGACTTTTACCATGTACTCCTCAAACATAATCTAATATTGTGCTTTTCCTGTAAAACCTTTTTGAAATCGGACAATGAGGGTCGATTCAAGAGAGGTGTATCTATAAAACGATATGAGACAGCCCTATATTTGAAAAAAAAAAAATATTGAATTTCGTTATGCTAATGTCGCTAGGAGTTTTCGCTGGAAAATTATCCCGCTAACGGGAAAATAACCTCTCACCCAACGTCAACAAAACAAAGGAGTTGATTGTGGACTTCAGGAAACAGCAGAGGGAGCACTCCCCTATCCACATCGACAGGACCGCAGTGGAGAAGGTGGAAAGCTTCAAGTTCCTCGGCGTACACATCACTGACAAACTGAAATGGTCCACCCACACAGACAGTGTGGTGATGAAGTCTTAAGTCTTAACAGTGCCTCTTCAACCTCAGGAGGCTGAAGAATTTTGGCTTGTCACCTAAAACACTCACAAACATTTACAGATGCACAATTGAGAGCATCCTGTCGGGCTGTATCACCGCCTGGTACGGCAACTGCACCTCCCACAACAGCAGGGCTCTCAAGAGGGTTATGCGGTCTGCCAAATGCAGACCACTCACCCTTCTACAGAGCACATCCCGAGAGAATAAGACTAATCAGCAAGGCCATGCAAGTAAATACCATGAACAGTTGTGATAATAACCGTGTCTAAAGCTGAAAATGTAGAAGTTGGGTAGGACTTTCTTTTTCCTTCCTGTTATCACACACTTTTGATATAATAATGTATTTAAGGGGGTTAAAGATATTAACATAGCAAGGGAAGTTAACCTCTGTATCAGAGCGTATTAAATGTGTGATTTAGAGCCATACAGTTGAATATGGCCCTCAACTGCCAAAATGTTTTTAAATAAAAAGGAATTAACAATGCAGAGAAACATTCTTTCAAAGTCAACAGCATCCCAACAGAACACATTAGTGAGTAACACATGATCGGCATCTCTATCTTAGCTTCAGCACTGGTGGCAGAAACTTTGGGGTCTTTGGTCACCACCTCGAAGGACTGACCGACACTGAGGTGTTCTTGGGAGTCTAAAAGTGAAGGAAAAAAAGTGCAAATACTGTGCCATGTTTTTTAGGTATGTCTACTATGTCTAGCAGGTAATACAAAACAAATAAACCTAAAACATGAACATAACAGTGGGTAAGTACTTTAATCTTCTGTGGATTTAGGGACAGAATCATTTTAGGGCCAACACTGGTCTACAGGAGTAAACCAATCTCAGAAGAAGGGTGTAATTATTCAGTGCATAATGTCTAGATAGACATGATACTCAAAGCAGTATTTCTCATTGAGCTAATGCCACACAGAACACCCACCACTAATCTGGTTGTCTGTTTCAAATCAAATGTAATATGTCACATACACGTGTTTAGCAGATGTTATTGCGGGTGTAGCGAAATGCTTATGTTTCTAGCTCCAACAGTGCAGTAATATCTAACAAGTAATATCTAACAATACACACAATCTAAAGTAAAGGAATGGAATTAAGAATATATAAATATTTGGACGAGCAATGTCAGTGTGGCATAGACTAAGATACAGTAGAATTGGACAGAATACAGTATATACATATGAGATGAGTAATGCAAAATATGTAAACATTATTGAAGTGACTAGTGTTCCAAGTATTAAAGTGGCCAGTGGTTTCAAGTCTATGCATATAGGGCAGCAGCCTCTAATGTGCTAGTAATGGCTATTTAACAGTCTGATGGCCTTGAGATAGCTGTTTTTCAGTCTCTCAGTCCCAGCTTTGATGCACCTGTACTGACCTCGCCTTCTGGATGATCGCCGGGTGAACAGGCAGTGGCTTGGGTGGTTGTTGTCCTTGATGATCTTTTTGGCCTTCCTGTGACATTGGGTGCTGTAGGTGCCCTGGAGGGCAGGTAGTTTGCCCCCGGCGATGCATTTGGCAGACCGCATAACCCTCTTGAGAGCCCTGCTGTTGTGGGAGGTGCAGTTGCCGTACCAGGCGGTGATACAGCCCGACAGGATGCTCTCAATTGTGCATCTGTAAATGTTTGTGAGTGTTTTAGGTGACAAGCCAAAATTCTTCAGCCTCCTGAGGTTGAAGAGGCACTGTTAAGACTTAAGACTTCATCACCACACTGTCTGTGTGGGTGGACCATTTCAGTTTGTCAGTGATGTGTACGCCGAGGAACTTGAAGCTTTCCACCTTCTCCACTGCGGTCCTGTCGATGTGGATAGGGGAGTGCTCCCTCTGCTGTTTCCTGAAGTCCACAATCAACTCCTTTGTTTTGTTGACGTTGGGTGAGAGGTTATTTTCCTGGCACCGCACTCCTAAGGCCCTCACCTCCTCCCTGTAGGCTGTATCGTTATTGTTGGTAATCAGGCCCACTACTGTTGTGTCATCTGCAAACTTGATGATAGAGTTGGATGCTGGCGTGGCCACACAGTCATGGGTGAACAGGGAGTACAGGAGGGGGTTGAGCACTTATCCATGTGGGGCTTCAGTGTTGAGGATCAGCGAAGTGGAGGTGTTGTTTCCTACCTTCATCACCTGGGTGAAGATGTTATTCACCTACCTTCCTTCACAAAACACAATGCTGAAATGTCATCCCCAATGTTAGTGGTGCAGTTAGATATAGTGCTGTCAGAGCATTCCATTCATTTTTACATGTTTCAATGTGCATTTCCCTCTCATAATACTGTACCAATTATCTCTGTTTCATTCTAAAATGGTGCTGAAATTCCCATAAGAAACCAACATGCAAAACACATTGTCAAGCTACAGTAGGTCTGTAGGCACTTCTGTATGTAATGCATACAAATGTGTTATAATGCACACAGTGCACTTACATTCACACAAAACTGACAACAACCTATTGCACAAAAAAGCTATCAACTTTCAAAATTAATGACCCACCTTTTATTTTACTTTGTGTGCAATATAATACAATTAAATATGTTCTACTCAAACTTCAGAATTAACCATGCAACAGGAAATTGTGAATTTCTGACTACTGTACTTCTGACTTCAATCTGGATAGGTATTCAAATGACACATTTTTTGTATTTAACAATTATTTTTCCTCCAAAACTAAACTTTACTTGGGGTTGAATATTTTATTTAGAGTCATACAGTTGAATTTGAATGATGTGTATGTGGTATAGCGAATAAATTAATTGTTAACATATGGAATTGTTTTAAGATGGTCATACCATGGATCATTTAGCTATTTGATTTTGAATTGAAGGACCCCTTTAGGTATCCCCAAAAATTATTTCATAAAATATTTACTTTGGCCTTTACTACTATTGCCCATAGAAACACATTGAATAACACACCGAATAACACATTCATAAATGGCAAAAAAAACAAGGAAAATGGTTTTGAAGTGTCTGTCCAATATCTGGGAGATATAAGAAAGCTCAGGAAATATTTTAGTTTTTTGGACACATATTTAACCCTTTATTTTTGCTGGCACAAAACTAACTCCATACTTCCACTAGTATTTATGGGTTGCCTTCAGACGAGACCTATGACACTTGTGGGGGACATAGAGTAAAACGGAAAACGTGTTCGTGAGAGTAATAGTTTGTTGGCCAAATAGTTTGGATGCTACAGACGTTTTCGTGAGAAGAACAATTTCGGGATGTTTCATGTTCTGACAAACACCGCTGTAGCTCAGCCTGATATCTGTAGTTTAAACTGACGGATTTAGATTTTTTCATTATGCTACTTAGATTGACTCACGGATGCGTCAATAAACTCTTAAAGATTAAAGTAGTCAACATTTTAGTACTTGGTCCAATATTACTAGCACGCAATGATTACATCAAGCTTGTGACTCTACACATTTGTTGGATGCATTTGCTGTTTGTTTTGGTTGTGTTTCAGATTATTTTGTGCCCCAATAGATAGGAATGGTAAATATTGTATTGTGTCATTTTGGAGTCACTTTTATTGTAAATAAGAATAGATTATCTTTCTAAACAATTCAACATTAATGTGGATGCTACCATGATTATGGATAGTCCTGAATGAATTGTGAATAATGATGAGTGAGAAAGTTACAGATGCACAAATATCATACCCCCAAGTCATGCAAACCTCAGCATTTTTAGGGGGGTATGATATTTGTGCGTAAGTAACTTTCTCACTCTGTCACGGTTGTCGTAGGAATGAGCGGACCAAATTGCAGAGCGTGTGTCGTTCCACATTTTATTTATACTGTGAAACTATGCCATACATAAATAAAATTGAATGACACATTTTTTTTAAAAACTGATGCAGAGGTGAAACATGCACTACTCAAAACTAATCTCCCACAAACCCAGGTGGGAAAAAAACCCTACTTAAGTATGATCTCCAATTAGAGACAACGAGGACCAGCTGCCTCTAATTGGAGATCATCCCAAACAAAACCAACATAGAAATACAAAACTAGAACATGAACATAGAAAAACAAAACATAGAAAAACACCCCCTGTCACGCCCTGACCTACTCTACTCTAGAAAATAACATCTTACTATGGTCAGGACGTGACACACTCATCATTAATCACGATTCATTCAGAACTATCTGTAATCATGGTATGTCATTTTATATATATATAATTTGAATGTAATTTGAAATATAGTATGTGACACAAAAAGGAATGAAAAGTATTAGATTGGATACTAAAAGATTTACATAAAAAAGTTTGATTAATTATGTTTTTTAAAATACGTATTAAATGTCTTTATTTAATTTTATTTAAAACATACAATACGATGTTATACAAAACAAGAAAGTAAAATGCCTCCCTCAGCCCAACTATGGGTGGAAGTGTGGATGTTATTGCTATGTTTTGGTAAATGTTAGGTTATGACTATTGAAAGTCCATTTGAAAGGTTCGTTTTTGACCAAACAATTGTCTGTTCATAGAAATGCTAGTCCTATTCCTCCACCCTAGCCTCCTGTGTTGCTGAGGAAGAAATGGTCTGCCAGTTGACATACACTGTGTCAGAAGGTGGGTATAGCTGGTGCATGAAGTCAGGCGCAGGAGAGCAGAATGAGTGAGCAACATACTTTACTCAAAATAAAGGCACAAGGTAACAATACACTTGACCAACAATAAACGGTAATCAATTACGCACGGGTGAAAACAGCACCCGTCGAAAACCAACCATAATGTACCGAATGAACATAGAAACAATCACACACAAAAACATGGGGGAAACCGAGGGTTAAATACATGAACATGTAATTGGGAAATGAAACCAGGTGTGTAGAAAACAAAGACAAAACAAATGGAAAATGAAAGGTGGATCGGCGATGGCTAGAAGACCGGTGACGTCGACCACCTAACGCCGCCCGAACAAGGAGAGAGACCGACTTCGGCGGAAGTCATGACACACTGGGGAAGGGCCTTGAGTCTCCTGAAAGATTAAATCAGCTAAAGTGAAACAAGACACAAATGTGGTATCATTATGGTAATCTATAATTAGTGTGTGTTGGTTTCTGCTCACCTCATTGTCCACTGTAGTCTCCTTCACTTTGAGCTGCCCCTTTCTGTCAAACAAAATGACTGACACTAGCAAAAATAGCCAAAAGATCGTATTTTGGGGGCTTTATAATTATAATCCTTATACAAATCAGTCTTCTGAGGTCATTCATTTACATATTTTATCGTATGGAAACTTTATGATGTGAGGGGAACTTTTAACATTGTATATTAATTTGAGTAGAGTACATAATATTTCAGAGACTTACCACACCTAAACAGAAACAAGGGAAAGTATGATCCCCATGAAGACTGTGACTCAGACACTGGTGCAAATGAAGAGGATGCTATCCTCTGAACAAAGACACAGGGACACATCAATGGACAATATTAAAGTCCATTCAGTATGTGGGGTTTCTAGACAGGAGGTCATAACAACAGATGAACAGTGGAAACCTAGAAGGGAAATAAGAGGAAAACTTGAAGCATCCGCTAGGGGCTTCCTCTCATAACCAAATATGAAGTTGAGAGAAAGTCCAGTGTCAAGGCAAAGGGAGAAGATGGAGCAAGATGAAACTGGTTTAACATTGTGCTTCTTTTCTCATAATGAAACATCCAATCTGAATATAGTTTATTTCCCAAAAGTAGAATTTGTTACCAACAAATACTTGACTCATTGCCAAAACGTTTACAAAATTATGTTGTTTCATGGGCGAAATCAAGTTCTTGCACACATACACAGAGTAGTGTAGACGTTCCCTAAAGAAAATATGCAAAAACATACAAAAAATGCTCGCCAATAGGATCTTGCTAGCTTGTGCTTGGCTCTGCCCACCTCTTTCTTGTTCTGCCGCTGTGTGACAGTGATTCACATTATAAAAGGCCCATTTGTCCCATCTTGAGTTAGTTACAATTAGCTTTGACATATTTGCTCCTCTTGACCCTGCAGGATCAGAGAGTCGTCAGCCCCTTCTCTGTTCCTGGCCTCACAGAAGTACTGTCCACTGTCAGAGGAGGTTAGAGAGGTCAATCTCAAGGTGTCTTGATCTCAATCTTGAGGTGTCTGTTCCATCCTTCTTAAACCAGGTGTAGTTCTCCACTGCAGGTCAGGTTCACAGAGCTTCCCTCTAACACTGGGCCAGAGAGACTAACTGTATTCCATGGGCCATCTGTGAACAGAACATTTTAAAAGGATAATACAAATATTTAATATTCCATCATTAATTCATAAAAAAAAAACATCTTAGTTACAGTCACCATTTGGGTGAACATGCTTAGGTTGTACTGTAGATAACGATGTCTCCTTCTTTCTCTATCAGAAACTATTTTATTTTGCCCCACAAACAATCCCACATAACTTACACAGAACATAAAGAAACAGGAGTGATGAGTTGAGTGGTCCATGTTTGTTCAGGCCCTCACAGTAATACCACCCTGAGTTATCAGGAAAGAAAGCCTCAAATATCAACTGAGTCCCTGACTGGACAGGGCTTCTCCCATTGACTCTGTACCAGGAGTAGCTCATGGATGGGTTGACATGGCTGCTGCAGGTCAGATTCATAGAGTTGCCCTATACCACTGGACAAGAGGGACTGAATGCCACTGAGATGTGCTCATGAGGGTCTGCAAATGACTAGTAGCTGTAAGTATATTATGGACCACATATGCTAAGTGTTCGCACCTGAATGAATAAAAGTGACAATGATTGGTGCAAATGCTGTTTTGGCGTAAGCACTTATTGCATAGGGTAGGGTTTCCAATCAAAGTGCATCTTTTGACCAATGGGTAAAACAATATGTGTAGATACTCCTCTCTGAAAACCAATAGGCCAAACCTCATGTCTCTATCATAATCTGTTCAAACTTTATCGGAGTTTTTACCCTGGCTGTAACTAGGGTGACTAAATCAATGGCGGGTTGAGAAAAAAACAAGTCAAAAATCTGGAAAATTGCATGGCATCATTTAGGCTGGATTCTGTGCAAGAAATAAGGCTACTGGCTACCTGACAGGCTCGCTTTCCCGCTGAACTCTTCCTCTTTCTTCTCGAACACGCAGGATATAAAACAATATAGAGGTAAGATAGATATCAATTTTGAGACATGACATATAGTATCTTCATATTTCAGTGTACACTTTTCATATTAATTCAAAATTCCTTTTCCTTTTAGAATATTTCTCACAAAAACAATCGCATCTTTTTGAAATGTCAAAGATGCACAGTGTATACCAAGCTTTTATTTTCAAATTACATTTAATTTAACTCCTGTCATGGTAATTTGGCTTTTTGCAACCAGCGGAAACAACTTTGAATACGTCGACAACAAAATGTAAAATCCTCAAAAGTAGTTCGGAGAAATCTGCACCACAATGACAACAGAGCTTGGTGCTTATTATCACGTGTATTAGGTTATGAAATCTGACTTTTATAATGTTAATGATATGTTATAGAAAAACCTCACTGAATGATTTAGAACAACAATAATCATATTTGTCTTGGTAAAATGAATTTTATAACATAAGGAAGTGAAATTTCATCACCAAAGTGCATTGTCACCCACTCTTGGGGAGGATGGCTCATAATAATGGCAGCAATAGAGTCAATGGAATGGTATCAAACACCAAACGTGGTTTCCATGTGATTGATACCACTCCACTGACTCCATTCGAGCCATTATTATGAGCAGTCCTCCCCTCAGCATCCTCCACTGATAGGGGCTTATGACAGTATGAGTGTATGGAATTATATCAGTGCCCAGGCCAAATACACTGCAAAAAAGAAGAAAAAAAAGAGCTATTCTTAAAGTAAGTCAATGCTGCCAATACTCACACTGAACATGAGGGTAGTTTACTGTATATATACACACACTTTCTCAGCGGCCAGTCTATTAGGTACACCCATCTAGTACCGGATCGGATCCACATTTGCATCCAGAACAGCCTGAATTCTTCTAAGAATGGAAATGTTGCTCAATTGGTATCAAGGGACCTAACGTGTGCCAGGAAAACATTTCCCACACCATTAAACCACCGCTCCCGGCCTGTACCGTTGACACCAGGCAGGATGGCGCCATGGACTAATGCTGCTTGCACCAAATCCTGACTTTGCCATCGATTTAGGAGTTATGAGGTGCGGTTCTGCACACCACTGTTGTACTGCGCCGTTATTTGCCTGTTTGTGGCCCGCCTGTTAGATTGCACAATTGCCATTCTCCTTCAACCTCTCTCATCAATGAGGTGTTTTCACCCACAGGACTGCCACTGACTGGATGTGTTTTGTTTGTCGCAACATTTTCGGTAAACCCTAGACACTGTCGTGTGTGAAAAACCCAGGAGGCCGCTTGTTTCTGAGATACTGGAACCGGCGCGCCTGGCAGTGACGATCACCTCAAAGTCACTTATGCCACTCGTTTGGCCCATTATAATGTTCAGTAACTTAATGCCTCGATGCCTGTCTGTCTGCTTTATATAGCAAGCCACGGCCACATGACTCACTATCTGTAGGAGCGAATCATTTTCGTGAACAGGGTGGTGTACCTAATGAACTGACCTCTGGGTTTATCTTTAAATAGGACAAATCTGAGGGGGCACGTGCCTCTGTGCCCCCAATGGGCATGACGCCTCTACCTGTTATCTGTCTGGTATGTCTTATTGCTTACAAATCTATTGTCTACTTTCAGGTAATTCCAGTGAAGTAGCAGTGTCCCTCAGTCCTTCTGCTGATGTTGAGGGCAGCTCAGGGATGTTATCCTGCTGTAGTACTGCCCACCCTCCAGCGGAGAGCTACACCTGGTACCATACTGGAGGATATACGGCTGGTGATAAGGGACAGATGATGACCATCACCAAAATCAGCTCAACAGACAGTGGAAACTACTACTGTGAAGCCCTGACCACCAATAGACCAATCCACTCCTCAGCGTTGTCTATTAATGTCCAGTGTAAGTACTTTAAAAACACAATCACAGACACAATGAATGAATCAGTAACACTGTTTGTCATGAGTTTTTTTGGGATCCTCTCTGACAGGTTAGTAAGTACCATTTCTCATTGTTACCCAAATATAGGAAACCATAGTGTGGCTATTTTTGTACCTTTCTCTGCCTTCAGATGCTCTAAAGAACATATCAGTGTTAGTCAATCCTTTTGGGGAGGTAGTGATGAGCAGCTCTGTGACTCTGTCCTGCCGCAGTGACGCCAACCCTGCAGTAGAGCAGAGGACACACCTTCACTGAGAGGGACAGGGCAGAGTTACAGCACCACTAACATGAGGACAGTGGGCAATACTGCTGTGTAGCGGTGAACAAGCATGGACCACAGAGCTCTACTGTTACCATGACCGTGGGGAAATGTAGGTGCAAGGGGATGCATTGAAAATATACAGTATTTTTCCTGTTCTTTTCCTGTTCTGAAACAAATGACAGTATGTACACCAGTGTGTAGCTATCCCTGGCCTATAGAGCTCACAGTAGTTTCTTCTCTGCAGTAAATGGCCAGTCCTCCATACTGTGGAGGTTGGTGCTGACAGTGGGGTCCCATTCTGTCACGTCCTGACCAGTAAAAGGGGTTATTTGTCATTGTAGTTTGGTCAGGGCGTGGCAGGGGGTGTTTGTTTTGTGTGGTTCGGTGTTTTTGGTTTATGTTCTATATTTTCTATTCTATGTGTATATCTAGTTTTCTATTTCTATGTTGGGTTTTTGGCAATGACCTCCAATTAGAAGCAGCTGGTTGTTGTTGTCTCTAATTGGAGGCCATATTTAGTTGGGTTTGTTTTCACTTGTGTTTTGGTGGGTGGTTATTTTCCTGTATAGCCTGTGTTGCCTTACGGAACTGTTTTCGTCATTTGTTTATTTTGTTTAAGTGTTTTCTTTAAAATAAATTAAGAAGATGAGCACTTTACCCGCTGTGCCTTGGTCCAATCCTTACGACGCCTATGACACATTCACTCTGATCATCATTATAACAGTGGCTTGTATTAGGAGGTGAGTGAAAAAGTTACAATACGTTTAAGCGTTAAAATTAAAGTGATGTAATCTGTAATCTCTTTTTTGTTTTCAAGTGGCGCAGCGGTCTAAAGCACTGCATTGCAGTGCTAGAGATGTCACTACAGACACCCTGGTTCGAATCCAGGCTGTATCACAACTGGCTGTGTTTGGGAGTCCCATAGGACGGCTCACAATTGGCCCAGTGTCGTACGGGTTTGGCCCGATGTAGGCCATCATTGTAAATAAGAATTTGTTCATAACTGACTTGCCTAGTTAAATAAAGGTTAAATATAAAATATGTATTGATTTGTGCTCTATATAATTCTACAACTCCTGAGTTTACTTTTCATTTGATATCTACAGTCTAACTTTATATTGTCTAAACTGTATTGTAGTCTTCCATCTGATACGTTTAGTGGAGTAATAGCAGAAATCGTGATCAACCAAACAGAATCTGCAGTAGAAAATAAAGTCAATATACCTAGTTTATTAAACGATAAGATCTGGCACATAACTCCCCTATAGGAAAACTCCCCGCATCAATTCAACAAGGTTACAGTCTTACAGAGACCACAATCCAGCAGTCATTACCATAATAACACATCAAGGAAGACCATAACAAATAGATTACACTTACATTAGCATGAACTGAGAAAGAACTCAATTAACTCTGCTGGGAGATATTGTGCCCAGTTTACTGCCACAAAGTGGCACTGTTGTGTAGCTGTATCCAGCCCTAAATCAAATTTCTTTTACAAACATGTACAGTAATATCTGTAGCATGTACTCTGTAGCTTTGCCCATTACATATTATACACAGGTTCTTCAAGTTGGGGTTGAGTGGCAAAATAAAGTCAAAAGGTTGCAAGTTATTTCCTTTTTCTCATCTCCTCCATTAGTGAATACAAACTGAATTACTGAGACTCAGCCAAGTCAAAAAGGAGGTCATAAAAGTACATATTTAATAAAACAAACTAACTAAACAACCAAAAATACAAGTTCTGGTGCAGTCGAGGGAAGAGCTAACAAAACTTAAATTCAAGATAAATCAACAATATTTTCTCAAACTTTGTCAGACAGTTACAAACTAAACCAGCTACATGGCCACTTCCCTCTTACCAGCACCTTGCCCTGGGCGGTCACAACTCAAACAAAAAATGAAACAGTCAGCCAATGAAATTTCAGGATTGATCATTCAATTAGCAAGATAGAAGCATGCACAAGCGATGGAAGCTCACCGTCACACCCGAGACACATACATTACAAGTACAGTACAAGACATATACACTTATTACCATAACTACCTATTAATTGCATACTTTACATATCTTAACATGTGTTCCAATGCTGCTTAGTTTATTCAACATCATGAAATTATATGTTCAGGCTTCAGGTTTGGCAATAGTGGAGTAGATAACAGAATGGTCCACCTCTGACCTTTCTTCTGATCTGCACATGCAAATAGAGTTATTACATGAGTATATTCAAATATTTCAAATAAACAGACTTTCAGAATAGGTTACATTGAAAAGGACTAAATGGATAGTGAGTTCACTCTTACCTGGCAGAAGGACTGGGGAGTGGGAACTGGATGCTGGCATACTGTAGGTTGTCTGTCATGTTGGCCTGTCTGGGTTTCATTGTGGAGTATACAACATCATCCTCATGGAGTCCTGAGAGTTGGGCCTTGTCGATGGAGCTGTGGAACTGCTGGAAGTCAAAAGTAGCGTAATGAAGGTCAGGAGGGTTCTGCTGAGCTGGTGGCTTGACCACAGAGTACAGAGAACTGTCTTGGTGGTGGGTGTGAGAGGGAGGCAGTTGAACGTTGGCATAGAGGGCATTTTCCTGTTCCTCCGTTCTAGTTTCCTGTGTGGCTGGATCGTTACTGGTTCTTCTACTGGATAAGACTGAGTTTTGATCGTCCTGAAAAATTGAATTAGTCAAAAACAATACAAAATGTGTGATATATTGACATCCTTCATCTATTGGTTAAACTAAATATCTTGTTACTGGGGAAGAATGGAAGCTTGTGCTTTAACGGTGTTCAAAATCCATGAATACTTACTGCGTTCAAACCTTCACATAACACTGTTGCACTGACATGCTGTGTTCCACTCACCTCTTTGTCCACAGCAGTCTTTTGACATAATTTGATTGGGCTTTTCCTGTCAACGAAAACAAACTTCTTTGGGGGCACAAATAGGTACCACAAGGCCATCATACTCTGCATTATGATATTGAACTGAGTACACAATGTTTCTAGACTTACCACATCCATAGGAACACAAAAAGTATGATCACCATGAAAACTGTGGCCGCGGAACTGATGTAAACTGACATTTGGAAAGTCTTTGTAGCTGAAAATGACGTAGGGTACAGTACATGAAAAAATATACTCATGCAAAGTGAATTCCCATTTAGAACATATTGATTCAGGAGAACAGGACATTTCCCTCTACACTCACCTTGATTAGCACCCTGTATGGTCAGAGACACTACAGTAGAGTTGTGAGCCCCTTCTCTGTTCCTGGCCTCACAGAAGTACTGTCCACTGTCAGAGGAGGTTAGAGAGGTCAATGCCAACACCTCTCCTGACCCTGTCTGTGAGGTGTCTGTCCCATCCTTCTTAAACCAGGTGTAGTTCTCCACTGCTGGGTTGGCATGACTGCTGCAGGTCAGGTTCACAGAGCTTCCCTCTAACAGTGGGACAGAGAAACTGACTGATACCAAGGTGTTCCTTGGGGGATCTAAAGTTAAAAAGAAAAAGAAAAATGTAACTTTTGATATCTGCTCCATATTTAGTAACGATTAATCCAAACACAAACAGTTCTGGCCAACAGGGTTGGTGTCAAGTTCATCTAGATTCATGCCAGGTGAGACTGAGATTGCATTGCTTTCCTATGGATACATTCCATGTCCAATTCAACTGAAAGGAATTTAATTGCGATTTACCCCAACTCTGCAGACCTGTTATGCTTACATTGTAGTGAAAAACTGTTGCAATATCTTGGATATTATACTCCAAGATACTGCAACAACACAGTTTTAAAAACCTGCTTCCCTATAAAGAAAGCAAACACAACTTTGCACATAAAACTGACAGACTCACATAGCATGTACAGTTAACTTACACAGAACATCAAGCAACAGGAGTGATGAGTTGAGGGCTCCATGTTTGTTCTGTGCCTCACAGTAATACCTCCCTGAGTTAGCAGGAGAGACCTTCTCAAGTATCAACTGAGTCCCTGACTGGATAGGGCAGCTCCCATTGACTTTGTACCAGGTGTAGCTCACTGCTGGGTTAGCATGGCTGCTACAGGTCAGATTCACAAAGATGCCCTCTACCACTGGACCAGAGGGACTGACTGACACAGATGTGTCCTCAGGAGGGTCTGAAAGTGAACAACAAGCTCAAGTACATTAGTTGAAGAGTGGTCCTGTTCTTTAAAATAGCCTACTGACCACACAAAGTAACTAATGTTGGCCTACAGTTATCCAGTTCATTAGTGTTGATGGTCAATTAAGCTGTGAATACTCACACTGAACGTTGAGTGAAGTTACATTAGACTTGACATCACTGACTTCATTTTTTGCCAGGCAGTAGTACCCTCCACTGTCTGTGAGACTGATTCTATGAATAGTGTGACTCTGCGATGGTGTCAGAGTTGCAAGGGACTGTCCACTCTCCTTATACAGGATGTAGGCCAACACAGGGGGGTTTGCACTGCAGCTGCAGGTGAGAGTGACTGAGTTACCCTTAACAACATCTCCAGATGGATTGACTGACAATGTGACATTCTTTGGAGCATCTGTAGGAGAGGGAGTAAGGTTACAAGTGTTTATATGATGTTGAACATATTTCTCTGTATAGAACCACACTACTACAGTACCTTTCACCACACATTTGGTTGTCTGTGCACTTCACAAAACCAAAAGACTGAACTTTCATCCCAATTAGTGGTTCCAATAAATATAATGGGTCAGAATATATTTATTAATGTTCTCAGAACAGTTTTGCATTTCGTTAGTAGCCATCATTGTGTTATTTGCTCTCACCATACCCTACCAACATGAACATCATCCTCAAACTGCTCAACTTCCTCTTCAAGTAATCACAATGCAAACACACAGCCACGGTCAGGAAATAGACATTGCCTTGTGTTACGACAAATTTGTTATCAAGCACATTCATATTCACACCAAAAGATCAAGGGATTTTGTATGTGAAAACACTATGCTATCTACAGTTGAAGACAGAAGTTTACATGCACTTAGGTTGGAGTCATTAAAACTCGTTTTTCAACAACTCCATACATTTCTTGTTAACCTTTCTAGGATCGGGGGCAGTATCCTGAATTTCCGCCTGTCTGACGAGCCCAAAGTAAACTGCCTGATACTCAGGCCCAGAAGCTAAGATATGCATATAATTGGTAGAATTGGATAAAAAACACTCCATAATGTCTATTATAACAGAACTGATATGGCAGGCGAAAACCCGAGGAAAATCCATCCGGAATTTTTTGTTGTTGTTGAGCTCCCATCAACTTCAAATGTGAAGCTATTGAAAACTATGACTTCCACCTCCCAGATTGTAGTTCCTATGGCTTCCACGATATGTCAACAGTCTTTATACTTGGTTTCAGGCTTGTTTTTTGAAAAACCAACGAGTAATAGTTGTTTATCCACGTTGAGAGGTAAGGCAAAAGTAGTCTATTTGTGCGCTTGAACGACGGCGCGCTCTTCGTTATTTTCCTTCCCTATTGAACATACTATTTTCCGTATGAAATATTATCATTTATTTAGATATTAGACTACCTGAGGATTAATTAGAAATTTCGTTTGACTTGTTTGGACAAACTTTACCAGTAACTTTTGGGACTTCTTTGTCTGCATGTTGAACGAGTGGATCACTGAACACAATGACGCCGACTAAACAGACATTTGGGATATAAAGAAGGACTTTATCGAACAAAACGACCATTCATTGTGTAGCTGGGACCCTTGGAATTGCAAAAAGAGGAAGATCTTCAAAGGTAAGTGATTTATTTTATCGCTATTTATGATTTTGTGACGCCTGTGTTGATTTCCAAGATTCTAAGCTAAAGAATCATGTATGACACTTGTATTTTCATGAATGTTTAATATTATGATTTTGTATTTTGAATTTGGCGCACTCCGATTTCACCGGATGTTGTCAAAATTGATCCCACTAGCGGGATCAGCGCGCTAAGAGGTTTTAACAAACTATAGTTTTGGCAAGTCGGTTAGGACATCTACGATGTGCATGACACAAGTCATTTTTCCAACAAATGTTTACAGACAGATTATTTCATTTATAATTCACTGTATCACAATTCAAGTGGGTCAGAAGTTTAGATACACTCTGTTGACTGTGCCTTTAAACAGATGTCATGGCTTTAGAAGCTTCCGATAGGCTAATTGACATCATTTGAGTCAATTAGAGGTGTAACTGTGGATGTATTTCAAGGCCTACCTTCAAACTCAGTGCCTCTGCTTGACATCATGGGAAAATCAAAAGAAATCAGCCAAGACCTCAAAACAAACATTGTAGACCTCCACAAGTCTGGTTCATCCTTGGGAGCAATTTCCAAATGCCTGTGCAAACAATAGTATGCAAGTATTAACACCACGGGACCACGCAGCCATCATACCGCTCAGGAAAGAGACGCGTTCTGTCGCCTAGAGATGAACGTACTTTGGTGCGGAAAGTGCAAATCAATCCCAGAACAAGATCAAAGGACCCTGTGAAGATTCTGCAGGAAACAGGCACAAAAGTATCTATATCCACAGTAAAACAAGTCATATATCGACATAACCTGAAAGGCCTCTCAGCAAGGAAGAATCCACTGCTCCAAAACCGCCATAAAAAAGCCAGACTACGGTTTGCAACTGCACATGGGAACAAAAATCATATTTTTTGCAGAAATACCCTCTGGTCTAATGAAACAAAAATAGAACTGTGTGGCCATAATGACCATCATTATGTTTGGGGGAAAAAGGGGGAAGATTGCCAGCCGAAGAATACCATCCCAACCGTGAAGCACGGGGGTGGCAGCATCATGTTGTGGTGGTGCTTTGCTGCAGGAGGGACTGGTGCACTTCACAAAATAGATGGCATCATGAGGACGGAAAATTATGTGGATATATTGAAGCAACATCTCAAGACATCAGTCAGGAAGTTAAAGCTTGGTTGCAAATGGGTCTTCCAAATGAACAATGACCCCAAGCATACTTCCAAAGTTGTGGCAAAATGACTTAAGGACAACAAAGTCAAGGTATTGGAGTGGCCATCACAAAGCCCTGACCTCAATCCCATAGAAAATTTGTGGGCAGAACTGAAAAAGCGTGTGAGAGCAAGGAGGCCTACAAACCTGACTCAGTTACACCAGCTCTGTCAGGAGGAAAGGGCCAAAATTCACCCAACTTATTGTGGGAAGCTTGTGGAAGGCTACCCGAAATGTTTGACCCAAGTTAAACAATTTAAAGGCAATGCTACCAAATACTAATTGAGTGTATGTAAACTTCTTACCCATTGGGAATGTGGTGAAAGAAATAAAGCTGAAATAAATAATTCTCTCTACTATTATTCTGACATTTCACATTCTTAATATAAAGTGGTGTCACGACTTCTGCCGAAGTCGATGCCCCTCCTTGTTCGGGTGGTGCTCTGCGATCGACGTCACCGGTCTTCTAGCCACCATTGATCAGTTTTTCAATTTCCATTGGTTTTGTCCGGTCTCCTTACACACCTATTTCTTTCCCAGTAATTACATGTTGTGTATTTAACCCTCTGTTTCCCCTCATATCCTTGTCAGTGATTGTTTGTTATGTTATGTACGTGTTGTTTATGTATCGGTGTGCGACGGGTTATTGTTTACCCTGATTATTTTCTGCGATGGTTTTGTAGTTAGTTTTTTAATAAATACTCAATTTTTTTAACCACTTTGGTTTCTCCTGCGCCTGACTTCCCTGCCACCTACATACACGGATTATGACAAGTGGTGATCCTAACTGACCTAAGACAGGGAATTTTTACTAGTATTAAATATCAGGAATTGTGATAAACTGAGTTTAAATGTATTTGGTTAAGGTGTATGTAAACTTCCCATTTCAACTCTACATACGTCTTTCAAAATTCCTCCTATTATTTTATCAGAAGAAAACCTTGTCTTTGAGCTTTCTTAGGAATGTAATGCAATTAAATGAACACCATTCAGAGGCAGCGCATCCTTGGTGCAGAGGTTTGAATGTACAGTGCATTCGGAAAGTATTCAGACCCCTTGAGGTTTTCCACATGTTGTTATGTTACAGCCTTATTCTAAAATGCATACAATCATATAATGTGCTCATGTTAATTAGATCAGGCATTAACTCACATTGGACATCAAGAGACACTGGCGCAGAGGAGAGAAGATCTTGACCTTGATCAGCACATCGGTATCTACCAGAATCCTCACTATTTGCCTGAAACTCTGTTTTTGATACTGATTGTCCATCCCTGAACCAGACAATAGTGGGATGGTTACTCAGTGTACAGGTTGTGCTACATTTTAGTGTCACCTTCTCTCCCTCTCTCACAGTGGCAGGGTTTACTTCAGCTGTCAGCCCTTGTAGAGAGGAGAAAAACAATCATCACTGAAAATGTTTTGTAGAGTCATGAGAGTGGGCTTTACTTCTGGTATGAAAATTACCTGTCAGAGTTAGTGAAACTGATGTTTTACTGCTCCATGCATTCGGTTGGCCATTATTATCAACTGTCTTAAATCTGAAGAGATAGGAATTTTCATCATTACTATTTAGGTTATCCATTCTCAAGGTGCAGTTGTGTTTTTTATTTCCAAGGTATTCTACACGTCCTCCGTATTGCTCAAAGAAATTTGTGTCATCAATTTGATTCTTGAACTTCCAGAAGGTATTTGTTATAGTCTGGTCTGAGGGGTAGTCATAACTGCATCCAAACATCACTGATGACCCTTTTAAGGCACATGGAGCTGTATTGTTGAAAGTCACACCCCAATTACCCCCACAATCACCTTTAAAAAACAACAACAAAACAAAAAAATTGTTAATGTTATGACATTTATCTACAACACTGATAGATACAGTGCCAATTTGCCATTTAAAGGTATAGGAAAATATAGCATTCCTGTGTGTGGCCTACCTTCAGATATTTTAATCAGTCACTTCTGCATTTTGTTCATTAGAAGAGTGAGTTGCTCTGTAATCTCAGATTTTCCTTCCCTTTGAGGTTTATAATTTGACACGGTTGGGTAGGTTACTTTCTAAATAGAATCCGGTACAGTTACTAGTTACCTGTCCCAAAATGTTATCAGTGACATAACCTTTGGATTACCCAAACTCAGTAACATAATCTGACTACTTTTGAATTACTTTCCCCTTAAAAGGCATTAGCAGAGGCAAAAATAATCCTTCAAGCGAATTTGGTGTATCACCATAGTGGTCCCTGACTTGTGGTCAGACTCGTTCAGGTGGAACAAACTTAAACTTGTGCGTTATTTCAATGCTGAATTGAATGTCATTAGAAAACAGAAAGGTGCCACAATGTTGTTTTTTCCGCAAAAATCCTTTCTGAATTTAAAAGTAATCATTTATTTATTATTTATTTTTCAGATTACATGTAACTGATTAAATGTGATCATTGTCCTGTTAAATGTAATCAGTTACTTCCCAACCCTGTCATTTGAGAAATATAGAGTACCAGTCAAAAGTTTGGACACACCTACTCATTCAAGGGTTTCTCTTTATTTGTACTATTTTCTATATTGTAGAATAATAGTGATGACATCAAAACTATGAAAAAAACACATATGGAATCCTGTAGTAACCCAAAAAGTTTTTAAATAAATATATTATATATTCTTCAAAGTAGCCACCCTTTGCACACTCTTGGCATTCCATCAACAAGCTTTATGAGGAATGCAGTCCTGAAGGAGTTCCCACATGCTGAGCCTTTGTTGGCTGCTTTTCCTTCACTCTGCGGTCCAACTCATCCCAAACCATCTCAATTGGGTTGAGGTTGGGTGATTGTGGCAGCCAGGTCATCTGATGGAGCACTCCGTCTCTCTCCTTGGTCAAATAGCCCTTACACAGCCTGTTTTAGTCAGTGTCCTGTTGAAAAACAAATGATAGACCCACTAAGCGCGAACCAGATGGGATGGCGTATCGCTGCAGAATGCTGTGTTAGCCCTGCTGGTTAAGTGTGCCTTGAATTCTAAATAAATCACTGACAGTGTCACCAGCAAAGCCCCCCCACACCTCCTCCTCCATGCTTCACAATGGAAACCACACATGCGGAGATTATTCGTTCACCTACTCTGCGTCTCACAAAGACACGGGGGTTGGAACCAAAATGTTCAAATTTGGACTCAGACAAAAGGACAGATTTCCACCGGTCTGATGTCCATTGCTCGTGTTTCTTGGCCCAAGAAAGTCTCTTCTTATTATTGGTTTCCTTAAGTAGTGATTTCTTTGCAGCAATTTGACCATGAAGGCCTGATTCACGTAGTCTTCTCTGAACAGTTGATGTTGAGATGTGTCTGTTACTTGACCTCTGTGAAGCATTTATTCGGGCTTCAATCTGAGTTGCAGTTAACTCTAATGAACTTATCCTCTGCAGCAGAGGTAACTCTGGGTCTTCCTTTCCTGTGGCAGTCCTCATGAGAGCCAATTTTGTCATAGTGCTTGATGACTTTTGCAACTGCACTTGAAGAAACTTTCAAAGTTCTTGAAATGTTCCGTATTGACTATTTAATTTTTGTCCGTAATGATGGACTGTCATTTCTCTTTGCTTATTTGATTTGTTCTCGCCATAATATGGACTTGATATTTTACCAAATAGGGATATTTTCTGTATACACCCTACGTTGTCACAACACAACTGATTGAATCAAACGCATTAAGAAGGAAAGAAATTCTACAAATGAACCTTTAACAAGGCACACCTGTTCATTAAAATGCATTCCAGGTGACTACCTCATGAAGCTGTTTGAGAGAATGCCAAGAGTGTGCAAAGCTGTCAAGCCAAAGATTGGCTACTTTGAAGAATCTCAAATATAAAATATATTTTGATTTGTTTAACACTTTTTTGGTTACTACATGATTCCTTATAGTAAAAATAAAGAAAAACCCTTGAATGAGTAGGTGTGTCCAAACTTTTGACTGGTACTGTACATTTCACTATCAAGGTAACACAATAATGAAAATATAACACATTCCCTCTGCAGTACTTCCCTATTCCTCTCTTATGAGCAATACACAGAAGTAGTACCAATTTCGTATCTGAATTATTAATCATAAGTCAGTGCTGACATCTACATTATGATAGAGCATCAAAGCAAAAATATGGTTACCTGGCGACGTGAGAGTAATCACCATTATCACACTGGTTGTTTCAAAGAGCCACATTGCAGCCACTGCAACACTTCAATAAAAACACCACAGGGTTCTATTGAGGAGGAAATTGCTTAACTTAATAGCAAAGTCAATCATGAAACAAGCTCCAACAGCGTTTTCACTTAAAGCAGGTGTAATATTTATCTGTCTCAGAAGAGTTTTCTCACAACTCTACATCATGTAGTTATTCTGTCTTTAAATTCTCACTAAACAGATAGATTGAACATCACTATGCACCAATGTTGAACCAATTAAAGGAAAGAAAACATGAAACTCTACAGAGACAAACAACACTACTCACCCTCCTGCAGAATGCATCCAGAGAGACTGACCTGCAAATAACCATGCAAATAAATACCATGGAGAGATGTGATAGTACCATGTCACAACCACAATGCAGAAGTTGGGCTGAGAATGTCTTGTCTGTGGAGCCTTTTGGTGCTATTTCCCTTCCTGTTACCATACACTTGATATATTATATTGTATTTAAGGGGGGTACAGTAACATGTTTTATTTATTTTCTTTTCTTTAGGCAAGTCAGTTAACACTAGTCTAACCCAAACTGCTTAACTTCACCTAAAAGTAACCACAATGCAAACACACAGTCACGCTCAGCAAATAGACACTGCCGTGTGTCATGGCAAATTCAAATTTGTTTTCAAGCACATTGACATTCACTACAAACAGACAAGGGCTGTTATATGTGAGAACACTATGTTATCTACATACTTCTTTCAAAATCCTACTATCTTTACAGAAAATAATAACAGACCTTTTATTGACCTTTCTTTGGAATATAATGCTTTTAAGTTAACACATTTCAGAAGCAGCACATCCTTGGTGCTGAGTTTTGAACTTAGATAGCTGCTCCAATATGAGTCAAATAATATGATGCGCTCATGTTAATTAGATCAGGTATTAACTCACATTGGAAATCAAGAGACACTGGAGCAGAGGAGAGAAGATCTTGACCTTAAACAGCACATTGGTATCTATCAGAATCCTCAATGTTGGCCAGGAACTCTGTGTTGTGTACTGAGTGTCCATCCCTGAACCAGACAATAGTGGGATGGTCACTCAGTGTACATGTTGTGTCACATCTTAGTGTCACCTTCTCTCCCTCACTCACAGTGGAGGGGTTTACTTCAGCTGTCAGCCCTTTAGAGAGGAGAAAGAAAAACAGTCATCAATAAAAATAAAAAAGTAGTGTTATGAGAGTGGGCTTTACTTCTGGTATGAAAATGACCTGTCAGAGTTAGTCAAACTGATGTTGTACTGTTCCATGCAGTCGTCTTTTTTTTCATTAACCGTCTCAAATCTGAAGTAGCATTGTGTTGCATCACTACTAATTAGGTTATTCATTCTCAAGGTGCAGTTGTGCTTTCTATTTCCAAGGTATTCTACACACCCTCTGTATTCCTGGGCCAGACAAAGATAGTTGTCCCACTTTTGACTCCAGAACTTCAAGAAGGTATTTGTAATAGTCTGGTCTGAGGGTAGGCATAAGTGCATCCAAACACCCCTGATGACCCTCTTAAGGCACAGAGAGCTATGGTGTTGTATTGTTGAATGTCATCTTCCAATTACTCCCACAAACAACAAAACAAAAAACAGTTATCACACTTGTCTTCACCACTCATACGTACAGTACCCATTTGCCATTTAAATGTAAGAAAATATAATATAGCATTGCTATGTGTGCCCTCCCATGCTGGTGCACAAACAGGCTATCAGTCACTGTCATGACTTCCGCAAAGTTGGTGCCTCTCCTTGTTCGGGTGGCTTTCCGCGGTCGACGTCACCGGCTTTCTAGCTACCACCGATCTACGTTTCTTTTTCCATTTGTTTTGTCTTGATTGTACACACCTGGTTCCCATTATGTTATAATTTATTCCCTATTTAACCCTCTGGTTCCCACATGGTTTTGTGCGTGTTTGTTCTTTGTTTAGTGTTCTAGACTTCTGTGCGCTGGTGTGTTTTTCCCTGCGTGGAAATTATTGTTGTTTCTTTTCGAGTAAAGTACATCTTTTACTCAGTTCTGTGTCCTGCGCCTGACTCCGTCCTACCACTGCACACTGACACCTGACAGTCACTTCTGTATTTTTGTTGATGTAAAGAGTGTGTTACTCTGTAATCTCAGATAATATGACTTTCCTTTGAGGTTAATCATTTAATACATTTCACCATCAAGGTAACACAACAATAACATTAGACCAATATCAAATCAGTTCCTTGTTTATCTCTAATGAGCCATATACATTTTATATCATTAATTTATTCATAACGGAATACTGGCATCCACAGAAAGAGTATCAAACAAATATTTATTCTATTCACCTGGAAACTTGAGAGTAATCACACTGGTTGTTTCTAAGGGCCACATCGCATCAAACTGCAACACCAACAACTGCAACACCACAGGTTGAGGGAATTATACAGCATTAGACAGTAACAAAGCCAGTCATCAAAAAGACTGGAGAAAACCTTGCACCATCCCTATGGTGAAGCATGATGGTGGCAGCATCAACATTGTTTTAATTTAAATATGGTGTAACTGTCTCTGTCAATCAGGGTTGGGGTCAATTCCATTTCAATTCAAGAAGTACACTGAAATTCCAATTCCAATTATCTTCAAGGCTTTTCAATGAGGACAATTTGGAATATAGTGGAATTAAAATGAAATTGAGCCCAACCCTGCTGTCAATAAGACAGCACAACTGGGATACACCTGTTTTTTATCCTCACCAAACATGAAATAAACTGAACTGTGCTTTAATTTCTTAATATAAATCTTATTCTACATTATTAACATTGGTAAACATACAAATCAACTGCATGAAAGGAAACACATGACACTTTACAGAGAGAAACAGGATCCCTCACCTATCTGCAGAGCATGTCCACAGAATGAGACTGGTCAGCAAATGACCATGCAAATGCCATGGACTAATGTGATAATAATTTCACAAGCAGAATACAGAAGTTGAGACTGAAGGTTGACAGGGAAGGTCATCTAACTTTTCTATGTAAGCAGGGAATAGATTTAGTGATTTAGAGACATTCAGTATGTTGAAGAGATAATAATAATAATGCGTTGGGTGCTTGTCTTTGTCCTATTTCACACACATACAAGTGTGTATTATACACTTGTGAATTAAAAATGTGTTTTTTGCATATCCCATCTCCCTCTGAGACACCTAGGGTAATACTGTACACATTCTGGTGCAGACTCAGTTGACCATATCATGGCCTCTTCTGTATTATTCAATAGATGAATGAGTTACTCTGTAATCTCAGATGAGATACAGCCCTATCCTTTGAGGTTAATCATTTCAGAAATAATTTCACCATCGGGATAACACAGCAATGACATTAGAACAATATAAAATATCCCCTCTGACCTCTGCATTATTTCCGTGTTCATCTGTTATGAGTAATAGTACATAGTTCGTATGTTAATAATTTACCAATAACTCAGTACTGACATCCACAACATGATACAGCGGAATAAACAGGGTAAGTGTCAACCTGATAAATATTTCCTTAATACATCTAGTCATTTTTTCTTCATTTAAATGCTTTTATTTGACAACAAACTATTTCAACAAGCAATTTGGGACATACCAACCATACCCTAAACATCAGATATGATCAGTAACACATTTACACATATCCTCCATAAGACTAGCATCAGGGATGATGCATACCAAACTTCATTTGTAAAGTATGTTACATTTTAATGATATCTTATGGAGGAGATAGAGAGAACCCAGAGAGAAAATGCCCAAAATTACTTCCTTCTGAAGGTGAAAAGGTTGAATTTTTAGGATGATTCTGCTATCGGAATATTTAATAATCTGGCCACTACTAGTAAAATGTTAAATGCTAATAAATGAGTTATAATGCCACTTATAATGCCAAATGAATTACAGGTACCTACTTGAACTATTCCTAGTAAATTAAACTTTGTAGTAATTTAGATAAAACAGTAAATTGGCTTAGAGTGAGCAGTCCTGCTGAGACGCAGTTCAGGGGTAGATGGTAGAGATCCTTCTGGCGATGTCACTCAACTGATAAACTGAGCAAAGGACACTACAGTTCTCATCTGGGAGATATGTGGAAAAAAATAGGAAGTTAATGGAGGTGTGTCACTGAATTCACATTTAGAATATGTTTGTCTCTATGGTCAAACTTGAACTTATTGCAAATTATTTAATTAGATTGTGAGGTGTATATAACTCTCTGTTCATATATTAGCTGAGATAAATTAGTGACATCAAAAGATGTCCTAATTTACCTGCACCACTACTGGTGTGGTCTGGCCAGGACTGTGTAAACAACATTGGCAATATCTTTTGGCTCTTTATCACCATCCAGTGGTATATTTGTAACTTGAATCTGGTCCAGACTGGGAAAGAAAAGAGGGAGGGACAGGTAATGTCACTGGTCTGTATGTCAGAAAGAGGAAGAGAGAAGGATAAGACAGAGAGGATAAGCATGAGGAGGAAGGGAGAAGGTAGGAGGAGAAAGAAGAAGAGGGAGGAGAAAGTATACAAGGGAGAGGAGAGGAGGAGAATGGTGAGTAGAAAGGAGAGAGAGGGGGAAAGAAGAAGAGAAGAGAGGAAAATCAAGGGGAGAGGGTAGGAGGAGAAAGAGGATGAGGACGATGAGGAAGTGAGAGATGGAGCATGGCTGGTTTCCTGGGGATCCTGGAGTAATGCACGGTGATATAGTTGAGGATGCTGTCTGCCTCTGTGCAGGGTGGAGGGATGGGCACTATCATACACCTCTGACTCCTCCTATCAAACACAGAGAACATAGGGGGATTCCTATGAGAGGACTGAAGAAGGGTTGATGTCACTTCAACAGAGAGAACCCAAACCTGGGTTTAAAATGGGGCCGAATGATGGGGTTGTAACTCCTCCTGATGTATTTACATGGTAGGTGCAGTGTCATTAAAGTGTAGGTACATATTGTTACCTTTGATCTTTCAAAAGAAGATGGGAATCTAATCATGAGGTATTCTAATGGCATGACCTGATTATTACAAGTGGACGACCATGGTGTCTCCATCTAGTGGTGTAGAGTGGGAGTTGTTGTTTAACGTCCCGGGATGTCGGACATCTTGCCAGTCCTCAGCTGAAGGGTCTGCTGGACTGACTCGTAGAACAGGCTGTCAGCTCTCACCGATGGCCTCTGTTATTCCATACAAATACAACCAACGACAAGTCTTTGTTAATCATTTTTCTATATATTATTTAATCACATAATGGTTAGGCTATATTGATGTCAATGCTTGGAAGAGGAAGAGTCAAGTACCTTCTTGTTTTCCTCTGGATATTACTAGTCTACTCTGTGCATGTTTTTGCTGTGAAGAAGGCAGATAGATACAACATATTGATTCCCACAATCAAATGAAGTGTCTAGTAACACTGATTCTGGCCAATGTTCCTGAGGTCCCCTGCCTTCCATAGACCATCATAGTGTCGAAAGGTGTAGTGCGTCACCTGATCATGATGGCCACAGTGAGAGAGAACCCCACCCACTTTGCCAAAGCACAGCCCCCACACCACAAGTCCTGGGAGTGCATTCTGACGAAGAACACCAAAGGTAATCAAACTTTTCTAATAGTAAATCGGAGTTTGGTGAAGGCTAAACTTGCTGGGTGTCTAAATAGCTAGCCCTGCTATCTACTCAGAATATTGCAAAATGTGCTTTCACCAAAAAGCTATTTTAAAATCGGACATATCGAGTGCATAGAGTTCTGTATCTATAATTCTTAAAATAATGTTTGTTATGCTTTTTGTGAACGTTTATCGTGAGTAATTTAGTAAATTGTTAGTAAATTCGCCGGAAGTTTGCGGGGGGTATGCTAGTTCTGAACGTCACATGCTAATGTAAAAAGCTGTTTTTTGATATAAATATGAACTTGATTGAACAAAACATGCATGTATTGAATAACATAATGTCCTAGGTGTGTCATCTGATGAAAATCATCAAAGGTTAGTGCTGCATTTAGCTGTCTTCTGGGTTTTTGTGACATTATATGCTAGCTTGAAAAATGGGTGTCTGATTATTTCTGGCTGGGTACTCTGCTGACATAATCTAATGTTTTGCTTTCGTTGTAAAGCCTTTTTGAAATCGGACAGTGTGGTTAGATTAACGAGAGTCTTGTCTTTAAAATGTTGTAAAATAGTCATATGTTTGAGAAATTGAAGTAATAGCATTTCTAAGGTATTTGAATAACGCGCCACAGGATTCCACTGGCTGTTACGTAGGTGGGACGATTTGGTGCCACCTACCCTAGAGAGGTTAACATCAGAAGCCTCCTCCCTAAGTTTGTTTATTTCACTGCTTTAGCACACTCCGCCAACCCTGATGTCCTAGCCGTGTCTGAATCCTGGCTTAAAACCTGTTGTGGATAGGGGGCAGTATTTTCACGGCCGGATGAAAAAAACGTACCCGATTTAAACTGGTTACTACTCTTGCCCAGAAACTAGAATATGCATATTATTAGTAGATGTGGATAGAAACCACTCTGAAGTTTCTAAAACTGTTTGAATGGTGTCTATGAGTATAACAGAACTCATATGGCAGGCAAAAACCTGAGAAGATTCCAAGCAGGAAGTTGCCTGTATGAGAATTTGTAGTTCTTCTTTTGGTTCTCTATCGAAACTACAGTATCTGTGGGGTTATGTGGCACTTTCTATGGCTTCCATTGAATCTCTAAAGCCTTCAGAAAGCGGATTGAGGCGTCTCCTGTCTCTGGGCAGAGTATGGTAGCTCAGTTTGTCAGTGGTCTGCCTGGTGACAAAGAGATTGGATATGCGCGGTCCCGCGACCATGCTGTTTTTTCTTTCCTCTTTCAATGAATACACTATTGTCCGGTTGGAATATTATCGCTATTTTACGAGAAAAATACCATAAAAATAGATTTTAAACAGCGTTTGACATGCTTTTATGTACGGTAAAGGAACATCTTGATTTTTTTTGTCTCGAAATGCGCTCGCGCGTTACCCTTTGGACAGTGACCTGAACGCACGAACAAAACGAAGGTATTTGGACATAACTATCGATCATTTGGAAGAAAAACAAAATTTCTTGTGGAAGTAGCAGTCCTGGGAGGGCATTCTGACGAAGATCAGCAAAGGTAATACAATTTTTCTAATAGTAATTCTGAGTTTAGTGAGCCCCGAACTTGGCGGGTGTCAAAATAGCTAGCCGTGATGGCTGAGCTATGTACTCAGAATATTGCAAAATGTGCTTTCGCCGAAAAGCTATTTTAAAATCTGACATAGCGATTGCATAAAGGAGTTCTGTATCTATAATTCTTAAAATAATTGTTATGTATTTTGTCAACGTTCATGATGAGTAATTTAGTAAATTCACCGGAGGTTTTGGGTGGGAATGCATGTTCTGAACATCACATGCCAATGTAAAAAGCTGTTTTTGGATATAAATATGAACTTGATTGAACAAAACATGCATGTATTGTACATCATAATGTCCTAGGAGTGTCATCTGACGAAGATCATCAAAGGTTAGTGCTTCATTTAGCTGTGTTTTGGGTTTTTGTGACATATATGCTTGCTTGGAAAATGGCTGTGTGATTGTTTTTGGCTATGTACTCTCCTAACATAATCTAATGTTTTGCTTTCGCTGTAAAGCCTTTTTGAAATCGGACACTGTGGTTAGATTAATGAGAGTCTTGTTTTTAAATTGGTGTAAAATAGTTGTATGTTTGAAAAATGTAAATTATTTCATTTTTGAGGTTTTTGTATTTTGGGCCACGCTCTACCATTGGATATTGGCGAGGCGTTCCGCTAGCGGAACGTCTGTCCTCAACAGGTTGGCCACCAAAACTACAACATTTTCCGACAAGATAGAACTGCCAAAGGGGGCGGAGTTGCAATCTACTGCAGAGATAGCTTGCAGAGTTCTGTCATACTTTCCAGGTCTGTGCCAAAACAATTTGAGCTTCTACTTTTAAAAATCCACCTTTCCAGAAATAAGTCTCTCACCGTTGCCGCTTGTTAATGACCCCCCTCAGCTCCCAGCTGTGCCCTGGACACCATGTGAATTGATTGCCCCCCATCTATCTTCAGAGTTTGTACTGTTAGGTGATCTAAACTGGGATATGCTTAACACCCCGAGCTTCCTACAATTTAAGCTAGACACCCTCAATCTCACACAAAAGTCCTGTGTGGCTCAGTTGGTAGAGCAATGGTGTTTGCAACTCCAGGGTTGAGGGTTCGATTCCCACGGGGGACCAGTAAGAAAAAAAAAGAAAAAAAAGTATGAAATATATGCATTCACTACTGTAAGTCGCTCTGGATAAGAGTGTCTGCTAAATGACAAAAATGTAATGTAATGTAATGTAAATTATCAAGGAACCTACCAGGTACAACCCTAAATCCATAACCATGGGCACCCTCATAGATATCATCCTGACCAACTTGCCCTCTAAATACACCTATGCTGTCTTCAAACAGGATCTCAGCGTTCACTGCCTCATTGCCTGTGTCCGTAATAGGTCCACGGTCAAACGACCACCCCTCATCACTGTCAAACACTCCCTAAAACACCTGGCCCGGGTATCCTGGAAGGATATTGACCTTATCCCGTCAGTAGAGGATGCCTGGTTGCTCTTTAAAAGTGCTTTCCTAACCATCTTAAATAAGCATGCTCTATTCAAGAAATGTAGAACTAAGAACAGATATAGCCCTTGGATCACCCTAGACTTGAATGCCCTTGACCAGCACAAAAACATCCTGTGGCTTACTGCATTAGCATCGAAAAGCCCCCGCGATATACAACTTTTCAGGGAAGTCAGGAACCAATGCATACAGTCATTTAGGAAATCAAAGGCTAGCTTTTTCAAACAGAAATTTGCATCCTGTAGCACTACCTCCAAAACGTTTTGGGACACTGTAACGTCCATGGAGAATAAGAGCACCTCCTCCCAGCTTCCAACTGCACTGAGGCTAGGAAACACTGTCACCACCAATAAATCTATGATAATCGATCATTTCAATAAGCATTTTTCTACGGCTGGCCATGCTTTCCACCTGGCTACCACTACCCCGGCCAATAGCTCTGCACCCCCTGCAGAAACTTGCCCAAGTCCCCCCCGCTTCTCCTTCACCCAAATCCATACAGCTGATGTTCTGAAAGAGCTGCAAAATCTGGATCCCTACAAAGCAGCTGGGCTAGACAATCTGGACCCTCTCTTCCTAACATTATCCCCCAAAATTGTTGCAAACCCTATTACAAGCCTGTTCAACCTCTCTTTTATATCCTCTGAGATCCCCAAAGATTGGAAAGCTGCCGCGGTCATCCCCCTCTTCCAAGGGGGAGACACTCTAGACCCAAACTGTTATAGACCTGCCCTGCCTTTCTAAAAAGTTAACAAACAGATCACCGGCCATTTCGAATCCCACCGTACCTTTGCCACTATGCAATTTGGTTTCCGAGCTGGTCATGGGTGCACCCCAGCCACACTCAAGGTCCTAAACGATATCATAACCGCCATCGATAAAAGACAGTACTGTGCAGCCGTCTTCATCGACCTGGCCAAGGCTTTCGACTCTGTCAATCACCGCATTCTTATCGGCAGACTCATTAGCCATGGTTTCTCAAATGACTGCCTCGCCTTGTTCACCAACTACTTCTCAGATAGAGTTCAGGGTGTCAAATCGGAGGGCCTGTTGTCCGGACCTCTGGCAGTCTCTATGGGGGTGCCTCAGGGTTCAATTCTCAGGCCGACTCTTTTCTCTGTATATATCAATGATGTCGCTCTTGCTGCTGGTGATTCTCTGATCCACCTCTACGCAGACGACACCATTCTATATACATCTGGCCCTTCTTTGGACACTGTGTTAACAAACCTCCAAACGAGCTTCAATGCCATACAACACTCCTTCCAATGCCTCCAACTGCTTTGAAATGCTAGTAAACTAAATCCATGCTCTCAACTGATTGCTGCCCGCAGCCGCCCGCCCGACTAGCATCACTACTCTGGATGGTTCTGACTTAGAATATGTGGACAACTACAAATACCTAGGTGTCTGGTTAGACTGTAAACTCTCCTTCCAGACTCACATTAAAGATCTCCAATCCTTAATTAAATCTAGAATCGGCTTCCTATTTCACAACAAAGCCTCCTTCACTCATGCTGCCAAACATACCCTCGTAAAACTGACTATTCTACTGATCCTTGACTTTGGCGATGTCATTTACAAAATAGCCTCCAACACTCTACTCAGCAAATTTGATGTAGTCTATCACGGTGCCATCCGTTTTGTCACCAAAGCCCCATACACTACCCACCACTGCGACCTGTATGCTCTCGTTGGCTGACCCTCGCTACATATTCGCTGCCAAACCCACTGGCTCCAGGTCATCTATAAATCTTTACTAGATAAAGCCCCTCCTTATCTCAGCTCACTGGTCACCATAGCAACACCCACCCGTAGGACGCACTCCAGCAGGTATATTTCACTGGTCATCTCCAAAGCCATCACCCGCTTTGGCCGCCTTTCCTTCCAGTTCTCTGCTGCCAATGACTGGAACGAAATGCTAAAATCACTAAAGCTGGAGACTTATATCTCCCTCTCTAACTTTAAGCATCAGCTGTCAGAGCAGCTTCACAATCACTGTACCTGTACAGAGCCCGTCTGTAAATAGCGCACCCAACTACCTCATCCCCACATTGTTATTTATATTTTTTGTTCTTTTGCACCCCAGTATCTCTACTTGCACATCATCATCTGCACATCTATCACTCCAGTGTTAATGCTAAATTGTAATTATTTTGCCTCTATGGCCTATTTATTGCCTTACCTACCTAATCTTACTACATTTGCACACACTGTACATAGACTTTCTATTGTGTTATTGACTGTACGTTTGTTTATCCCATGTGTAACTCTGTGTTGTTGTTTTTGTCACACTGCTTTGCTTTATCTTGGCCAGGTCGCAGTTGTAAATGATAACTTGTTCTTAACTGGCCTTCCTGTTTAAATAAAGGTGAAATAAAAAAATACAAAATAAACAGTGTTATATCTGCTCAGTCCAGAGAACAATTCTGAACAGTGGACAGCCAGCCATTATATGAACATTACTTAGTTCTTAGGGATAGTGTCCCGTGCGGCTCAGTTGGTAGAGCATGGTGTTTGCAATGTCAGGGTTGTGGGTTTGATTCCCAGGGGGGACCAGTACAGAGAAAAATGTATGAAATTAGTAATTGGTAGCATTGCCTTTAAATTGTTTAACTTGGGTCAAACGTCTCGGTTAGCGTTCCACAATAAGTTGGGTGAATTTTGGCCGATTCCTCCTGACAGAGCTGGTGTAACTGAGTCAGGTTTGTAGGTCTCCTTGCTCGCACACACTTTTTCAGTTCTGCCCACACATTTTCTATTGGATTGAGGTCAGGGCTTTGTGATGGCCACTCCAATATCTTTACTTTGTTGTCCTTAAGCCATTTTGCCACAACTTTGGAAGTATGCTTGGGGTCATTGTCCATTTGGAAGACCCATTTGTGACCAAGCTTTAACTTCCTAACTGATGTCTTGAGATGTTGCTTCAATATATCCACATAATTTTCCGTCCTCATGATGCCATCTATTTTGTGAAGTGCACCAGTCCCTCCTGCAGCAAAGCACCCCCAAAACATGATGCTGCCACCCCCGTGCTTCACGGTTGGAATGGTGTTCTTCGGCTTTCAAGCCTCCCCCTTTTTTCCTAATAAAATAACGATGGTCATTATGGCCAAACAGTTCTATTTTTGTTTCATCAGACCAGAGGACATTTCTCCAAAAAGTGCGATCTTTGTCCCCATGTGCATTGGCAAACCGTAGTCTGGCTTTTTTATGGCGATTTTGGAGCAGTGGCTTCTTCCTTGCTGAGTGGCCTTTCAGATTATGTCGCTATAGGACTCGTTTTACTGTGGATATTGATACTTTTGTACCTGTTTCCTCCAGCATCTTCACAAAGGCCTTTGCTGTTGTTCTAGGATTGATTTGCACTTTTCGCACCAAAGTACGTTCATCTCTAGGAGACAGAATGCGTCTCCTTCCTGAGCGGTATGATGGCTGCGTGGTCCCATGGTGTTTATACTTGCGTACTATTGTTTGTACAGATGAACACGGTACCTTCAGGCATTTGGAAAATGCTCCCAAGGATGAACCAGACGTTTGGAGGTCTACAATTGTTTTTCTGATGTCTTGGCTGATTTCTTTTGATTTTCCCATGATGTCAAGCAAAGAAGCACTTAATTTGAAGGTCGGCCTTGAAATATATCCACAGGTACACCTCCAATTGACTCAAATGATGTCAATTAGCTTATCAGAAGCTTCTAAAGCCATGACATACTTTTCTGCAATTTTCCAAGCTGTTTAAATTACACAGTCAACTTAGTGTATGTAAACGTCTGACCCACTGGAGTTGTGATACAGTGAATTATAAGTGAAATAAACTGTCTATAAACAATTGTTGGAAGAATTACTTGTGTCGTGCACAAAGTAAATGTCCTAACCAACTTGCCAAAACTATAGTTTGTTAACAAGAAATTTGTGGAGTGGCTGAAAAACAAGTTTTAATGACTCCAACCTAAGTATATGTAAACTTCCATCTTCAACTGTATAATGCAATGGGACTGAGAGTCATGATCAAAGGTCAATGTTAGACACCAAATGTAATAATAATAATGTATAGACATTTATAGACACCAACAGCCAGGCCCTTACATGTGATGTTGACCAGGACAGGTTTGGACCTCTCTGTACCAAGTGGGTTGCGTTTCACACAAAAGTACTCGATCTGTGTGGGACACCCTCTTCAGGTGGAGCTGGGGTCTGAAGCTGTCTGGAATGCTGCCACTCTCCCTGTCCTTGAACCAGGCATAGCTCTCCACTGTCGCTGCAGGTCATAGTCACAGAGATCCCCTCCACTACCACACCCATGGGACTCACCTCAATCACTGTAGGGGGAGGGAGATTTGGGGAGAGCGAAGGGGGGGGAGAGAGAGAGGGGAAGAGAATGGAAAGAAGAAAAGGAAATAGGAAGTTGGAGAGGAGAGGAATAGGAGAGAGAGAGAGGGATAGAAAGTAAATACTAACTGAACCCTATAAGGTTACAAAAATTCAAATGTCAAATTAAAATTCAGTAGTTACTGAGTAACATAAACACTACTCACGTCCCAGAGCCACGCCCAGCGGCGGAGACTGGACATTCTGTGGGGAGATTGGGCGACAAGTGTAGGTACAAGCGTGCTGCCTGTCAAAGTTGTAGATGGTCAGCCACTTCTCAGGTGATCCCAAGTTGATGCCGTTCCTGTAGAGAGCAAGACTCCTCCCTTCTGCAACACAGCCTCTGGCCATACAGCCCAGGTACACTGTCTCTCCTGACCCAAACATGTTGGCTGTCCTCGCAGGATGGACCTGAACCTGGAGCTCTGGGAACAACACAGACATAGAGGATTCTGGGACAGCATTCAACGAATATGACTCTGCTTTATTTACCTAACATTATATTCCTCTGTGCTTTGACGTAAGGCGTTGATATAGCCTGAACAGCTGTGTGTAAATACAGTTGTTGTATGTGTATGTATTACGGGAATTAAGTTATCAATGTTCTTAAACCGAACTTCAATTAAACTACTCAGTCTGTCCCCCCAGAGTGTGTAAATTTCCGGTTAAATGACGCAGACGGAGAACCAACCCACAATGGTCAAAACGTTTATTTATGAGAGCTCTGAAATCCTTACAATGTACAAAGCCTTTTATATTAACACACACACACACAAACATACACAAACACACACACACACACACACACACACACACACACACACACACACACACACACACACACACACACACACACACACACACACACATCAGAAGAGAACTCCACCCCGCTTTAGGCGGCTGTATTTTTCCACAGTACACATACATTCCTTATCAACCTTGCCACCTGTCTTCTAATCTCCTGCCAACTAAGCCGTTCCCAGGATGTTGTTTCTCTCGCTAACTTAGGGAGGCTTCTTCTCCTGTTACTTTCACAAGGTCGTCTTATCAACTCTGCCCTGCTCATTTTGAAGTGGTAACATTGTCTTAGTCTTAATTAACCCATCTACTCACACACAGTATTCGATTACAGTTTTTAACATATTATTATAGCCTTATAATTACCTAATACATTTCAACAGGTTATATGGTTTCTGAGTGAAATCATTTAGTCAAACCTTTAATCATATAATTTCCATTACAGTATGTCCTGGAATAATCGTGGTTCGGAGAAGCATGCATCACAGTGAACGCGGTAAATGTCAACAGAAATGCTCCACAACATGCTACAATGAATGCATTTCAAGCACAGATTAACATGGAACGTATAGAGACAAAATCAATTGAACCAAAATGTGTTTTGATATGCAGGTTGCAGGTTAGATGACTGACCTGTGACAGAGAGCGAGACGTCGTCCCTGTGGGTGGTCTGTCTCAAACCTGAAGTGGTACTGTCCAGCATCGCCAAGCTTCACATTGGTGATCTGGATCCCACAGCTTTTATGGCTGCCTGTATACTTTGTCCTTCCTCTGTAAGACATGCTAACCAAGCTGGAGTCAGAGTGGTGGGCAAACTCCCTCCAGCCAGAGACCCTGAACCACATCACCCTCCTGACAGTGTGTCCTTGTGGGTAGTCATACCAACAGGGGAGAGTGACAGTGGCCCCAGCCCAGACACAGATCTCTCTTCGGGTGAAGGACACGGTCCACTTGCAACCCCCAGAGCCTGGAAGAAACCACAAACAATACTGATGAAGCCAATAATGTGTGCAGGGTGTCCTCATGTGCTGCCTGCTGCTGACTGCCTGTCTCACAGATCAATACCATATAAATAACCTGTGTGCAATGTAAGGACACCTGGGTAACTTTAGAAATATAAGCACAGAACAGAGTGATTTTAGAACATAGGCTATATGCTACTGAAGTGCCATTTAATAAAGTGCCAGTAACATAGATGCAATCAGTTGTGTTATGCAGTTACCTGGTAAAGCGGTGAGGATGACTCTCAATGCAAACGCAACTGTTAACATGTCTCAGCACAAGCCCTACAAAGTCAAATTCAACCAGAGAGTGAAAATGTATACGAGTGAACAGAAGGCTTGAGAGCAACGATCAGCATCAACATCATCATGACTAATAGATCACCGAAGACCCACCTCGCCAGGTGCCCTTGTCCTCTTCTCACAGAGCAGCCAGGCAAGTCAGTCGGCACGCCGGGCAATCGGTGTCTTTTATTATGAAGACGCAGGTCGCGGAATTTGTTTTTGAGGCTGACCCAACCTAGGAAAGATTGAAGACAAGGCGGGAGTCTTGAGTCTCTGGCCATCACCTCTAACCCTGGCGAATCATGCTCCTGCCCAGCTCTCCTCAACAACCCGCCTTTGCTCTGACTATGCAACCTGGACTCAGGGGTAGACGTAACAAAGTAAATGAAAATTTGGGAAATTCAAATTAGTAAATTAGGTTTGGTATGGTATGTATTGATTTGTGGTTGTCCATCATCCATTTCTTATGATATGTTACGAATTACAATTGGTATCATATGTTACAAATTGCTTTTTTGTACAATATGCTACGAATTTGCAATACTTATGTTACGAATTCCTATTTGGTGTAGATAAAGTTAGCTAGGTGGCTAACATAAGCCAGGCTAAGGGTTAGGGTTAAGGGTTAAGGTTAGGGATGTAGTGCTGCCAGAGTGCAAAGGAGAGGTGCTCCCTCACTTTTTTTTGCAATTTGAGAATACTTGGAGCTGGTAAAAATATTTCTGGAAAATGTGTTCTGATAAATTCTAAGTGAACTTGATTTAATTCCTGATAAAATTCCATTACAAACCAAATAAATATATACAGTACCAGTCAAAAGTTTGGACACAACTACTCATTCAAGTGTTTTTCTTTATTTTAACAATTTCTCACATTGTAGAATAATAGTGAAGACATCAAAACTATGAAATGACATATATAGAACCATGTAGTAACCAAAAACAATGTTAAACAAATAAAAATATATTTGATATTTGAGATTCTTCAAAGTAGCCACCCTTTGCCTTGATGACAGCGTTGCAAACTCTTGGCATTCTCTCAACCAGCTTCATGAGGTAGTCATCTGGAAATAATTTCAATTAACAGGTGTGCCTGCAGAAGATAGCCCTATTTGGTAACATACCAAGTCCATATTATGGCAAGAACAGATCAAAAAAGCGAAGAGAAACGACAGTCCATCATTACTCTACGACATGAAGGTCAGTCAATATGGAACATTTCAAGAACTTTGAAAGTTTCTTCAAGTACACTTGCAAAAACCATCAAGCGCTATGATGAAACTGTCTCTCATGAGGACCGCCATAGGAAAGGAAGACCCAAAGTTACCTCTGTTGCAGAGGATAAGTTCATTAGAGTTAACTGCACCTCAGATTGAAGCCCGAATAAATGCTTCACAGAGGTCAAGTAACAGACACATCACAACATCAACTGTTCAGAAGAGACTGAGTGAATCAGGCCTTTATGGTCGAATTTCTGCAAAGAAACCCTTACTAAAGGACACCAATAATAAGAAGAGACTTGCTTGGGCCAGAAACACGAGCAATGGACATCAGAACAGGTAGAAATCTGTCCTTTAGTCTGATGAGTTCAAATTTGAGATTTTTGGTTCCAAACGCTGTGTCTTTGTGAGACACAGAGCAGTTGAACAGATGATCTCCTCATGTGTGGTTCCTATTGTGACGCATGGAGGAAGAGGTGTGATGGTGTGGGGGTGCTTTGCTGGTGACACTGTCAGTGATTTATTTAGAATTCAAGGCACACTTAACCAGCATGGCTACCACAGCATTCTGCAGCGATATGCCATCCCATCTGGTTTGCGCATAGTGGGACTATCATTTGTTTTTCAACAGGACAATGACCCAAAAACACACCTTCAGGCTATGTAAGGGCTATTTGACGAAGGAGAGTAATGGAGTGCTGCATCAGATGACCTGACCTCCACAATCACCCGACCTCATCCCAACTGAGATGGTTGTGAAGGAAAAGTGAAGGAAAAGCAGCCAACAAGTGCTCAGCATATGTGGGAACTCCTTCAAGACTGTTGGAAAAGCATTTTCCATGAAGCTGGTTGAGAGAATGCCAAGAGGGTGCAAAGCTGTCAACAAGGCAAAGGGTGGCTTCTTTGAAGAATCTAACATTTTAAATATATTTTTTGGTTAGTACATGATTCCATATGTGTTATTTCAGAATGTAGAAAATAGTAAAAATAAATAAAAACCCTTGAATGAGTAGACGTGTCCAAACTTTTGACTGGTACTATTTAACAGCTTAGTGGTAGGTAAATGGTGGTTTCTTCCATGTCTTCTCTGTGGCGTAGTCAATAATTATGACCAACAGTAGGCTACGTGTGTGCACTGCAGAGGCCTGTCGGATGCTTGAGCACTTTGGCCAATCAGAATATTGAAAAAAGTGTCTGCCTCGATGTTCATGAAACTCAACGGACCCCCCTTGCTCAGTCGACCCAGAACAATATGTGACCACTACGTATTTGTATTTACATTAGGCTATAGCCTACAAATAGCTATAACACATAGTCACAGGCCTATTAGGCTACAGGCCTACTGAAGGATTATTGTTGTTTGTTCCTGAACTGGCCAAAACGCTGAGCTTTCCTTCAGCTATCCTCCAGCACCACAAGTTGGTTAAACTTCTTTAACATAATTGTGCGATCCTGCGCTGTCCTTTCAACAGCACGAAGGGTGCTCCAATCGCTTAAAATGACATCTCATCAAGATCTGTTGCCTACGCGTAATGGTCATACTCATCACTTAATATTATTATTATTACAAATAAAAGATTATTACTCCTCAAAATGGTGCTCGTTTAGTAGTTAGATCAATGCTGAATCAATGTCTAGCAAGATCACTTGCATTTTACATAACAGAAGAGAATATAATACTATAGCATGGTAGGCCTATAATGTCACTGTTACACTTGAAGCACCTCCTCATCTCTAATGAGATATTAGGATGGTTAGCTGAAGCTGAATAGTCCCCCAAAAAATGATCATGTGTCAAAACTCAACAGAGTTTGTCACTAGGCAGGATATATACTTTGATTGAAACAAAATACAAGAAAGGCTAATAGTTTGTTAGCACCATCGGCTCTAATTCAATTAGAAACAGTAATTCAAGAAGATATAAATGCATACTCCCATGAAACTGTTGTTTGATTGGCATGAAGAAGCAGTTTTGACTTTTCACCAGTAAAACATGAAGAATTATCATTCACGATTGACATTGATGATGGCCTATTTTGAAATTAGGTAGCCTATGCCTGTTTGATGGTATTAAAAATAGAAAATGTTTGTGAAACAAAATGTGTGGACATAGCCAGATGTTGCAATTGGAGGATGCATTTTAAACATATTAAATTGGCTACATCTGTCAGTACAAACTTTGATTGAGGAAAAAACGTTATTTTTGCGCTCCCTCACCTAACAAAATAGCAATACACCACTGGTTAAGATTAGGGTTATTATTTAGGTTAAAGGGTTAAGGTTAGGGTTAGGGTTAGGGGAAGGGTTAGCTAAAAGGGTTAAGGTTAGGGGAAGGGTTAGCTAACATGTTAAATAGTTGCAAAGTAGATAAAAGGTAGTAAGTCGTCGCAAAGTTGCTAATTAGCTGAAATGCTAAAGTTGTCTGTGGTTTGCTAGACATTTGTGTTATATTTTTGTAACCATACCAAACTTAACATACTAATTTCAGTGTCCCAGATTTTTGTTTACTATGTGGTGTCTAGTCTATGAGACCAGCCTGGTCTATTAATCTATTAAGTGACATTTTACCCTCTTTCCAGTGACTGCGCAGTCAAATGTGGCAGCGCAATCAATTTCCCACTGCAGACATGCGATCCATTGTTTACAACTCACCAACCCTACAGTAAGGGCAAACATGTGACTAACAGTGGTGTCTTTGTTTTGATTAGATATGTTACTTGATTATACATCCTACCTCACATGTCAGTATTAGAAAGATGCAATTCATTCAAGATTTAAACACATCTGAAGTAGGTGTAAAAAAGTTTTGTTAATGTTTATTTTAGAAATGGAGACATACTTTAGTTGTGAATAAAAGCAATGAACAATCTATTTGATATGTAGCAACCTCACCAATACAATTAACAGCACTGGGCTCCAAAATCGTTTGATTTTATTTATTTAACACCTAAAGTCCCCACATCGGCCGGGCTAACACATTCCAGGCATAGGCAATTATTAATAGTCCCATTCATATTCATTTCTTATTATTTTCAAAGAGGATGTAGAGTCTTTTTTTATCTTCACATTATTATGAATTGACCACAACCATGGTGTTTATAGTGAGTAAGGGACTCCATCTTATGACTAACAAGGAGCAGACAGAAACTCAACTTAAAATATCTTCTGGAAGGTTTTCATCCCAGTTGACTAATAGTTTTTCAGATCATATAACTAATATTAATAATAGGCAATATCAGTGGAGGCTGCTGAGGGGAGGACGGCTCATAAAATTGGCTGGAAAGGAGCAAATGGAATGTCATCAAACCCATAGAAACCATGTGTTTGATATCATTCCACCTACCCGGCTTCAGCCTTTACCATGAGCCAGTCCTCCCCAATTAAGGTGCCACCAACATCCTGTGGGCAATATTAATGGTGCTTCCATGAACTGTTTCTGGCAATATACAAATGATGTGCTTATGAAATATAGAATAAAATAAACCCATTAATCAACAGAAATTACAGATGTATAATGCAATGTAATTGCATGTAAATGATAAAAAACAACACTATAAAAGGTATCCTATTAAACAAACGTAAACAGGTCTATTTATGTCAAATATATACAATATCTCTTGAATGTGTCTTATGCTATTCTATTAGCTTTACAATTAGACAGACACACAAAAGTTGAAAGATAACAAACAGTAAGGAGATGAATATAAATATAAATCCCAGATGTGCAAATTTCAGTCCTTGTCAGATTTAAGCACCAGGCAGCAAGATACATGCAGTCCGTTCAAAAAAGTAGTCTCATTTCCGAAACTGTTGGAGATCACTGTACACGTCTGACTGAATTCCATGCAGCTCCTACAACAGGACAGGCAAAAATAAAACAATTCAACAGGGAAGGAATCATAAGTGTTTCACACCAGACATGAACAGTAACTCCATATGAATGTATATTCTGTATGCTTTGAGGACTGTGCTCTACAATGGTTAGTGCCTCTGTACCTGGTAGGGAGACTCTATGATTTCTACTGTCTTCCTTTTTGATGCTGTGAGTGTTTTCCCTTTACCTGAGGAGAGATGGCAAACAGGAGGGGTTAGGGATGAGTGGAGGATGCATGCAAGCACACACACAAACACAGTCACACACACAGAGTCACACACACAGAGTCACACACACACACACACCCCTCACCCTCCAGTCTGGATTCCTGTTGACTCCTCTTCTTCCGCAATGAAGCAAAACAGAACACTGCGAGAGCGATGAGGAGGGTCAGGATGATGTCACAGGCGATGATGCCCACCAATGTCCCCATATCTATCTGATAGCACTGGCCACAGTCTGGAGAGAGAGAGCATTTTGCTTACTGACCATAGTCAGAACGTGGATTTTGGTAATTCACGTACTAAAGCAGATAACAGAACATGTACTGGATATTATCTCTTGAATGACTCCAATGCAGGTGAAAACTCTGTAATAAGGACACTTCTTCTTTTTGGGTACATTTCTTGTAAATTCACCCCCAGCTTACACACACCAACTCGCACAAACAAACACTTCAAAAAGTCAACACAGAGACTTTATTTCAACTATCATTTTAATTTGTTAAGTAAAACGAATTCTAACACTAGACACATGTCCTTTAGAAAAGTGCTCCTACTGTATGTGTCCTTTAGAAAATATTTACTGCTGACTTATTTACTTAATTAACCTTTATTTTATCAGAGTCGTACTGAAACCAAAGTTATCTTTTAAAGATGAGCCAAAACACACACATCAAAATATAAACACAAGCAGTTACAAAAAACAAACACAATCAGTAATAAGGTCCTCAATCGGCTTTCTGAATTGCCCAAGTGTCACCAAAACATCACATTTAAGAACATTTTGAAGATTGTTCCACAAATAAAACTAAACGCTGATTTACCTAACTCAGTACAGACCAAAGGAATTTCCAGAGTTAGCCATCCTTGAGACCGGTTGTGGTAACTTCTATGTCTAAAGCTGAGTAATTAAGTTTGTTACAGTGGGACTTTTTGTCAAAGGGCTATATAAATGAAACCATAGCAATGTTTCAACCTACGTGACATCAAAGAGGGCCAACCAACTTTTCAGTAGAGAATGCCGTGATTTATAATAAAATTGTCACCAGTAATAAAGCGCAGTACATTATGACAAACTGCATCCAATGGCGTTAGCGAAGTGGTAGCTGCGTTCGTGTAGTCACCGTAGTCTAGGACCGATAGCAACGTTGACTGAATAATCTGCTTTCTACTATTTAGCGAGAGGCAGGACCTATTTCTATAGAAGAAGCCTATTTCTATCCTCAGCTTCTTAACTATACTGAACAAAAATGTTTACGCAACATGTAAAGTGTTGGTCCCATGTTTCATGAGCTGAAATAGAAGGTCCCAGAAATGTTCCATATGCACAGAAAAGCTTATTTTTCTCAAATTTGGTGCACAAATGTGTTTACATCCCTGTGAGTGAGCATTTCTCCGAGCCAAGATAATCGATCCACCTGACAGGTGTGGCATATCAAGAAGCTGATTAACAACATGATCATTACACAGGTGCACCTTGTGCTGGGGATAATAAAAGGCCACTCTAAAGTGTGCGGTTTTGTCAAAGATGCCTCAAGTTTTGAGGGAGCGTGCAATTGGCATGCTGACTGCAGGAATGTCCACCAGAGCTGTTGCCAGATAATTGTATGTTAATTTCTCTACCATAAGCTGCCTCCAACGTCATTTCATAGAATTTGGATGTATGTCCAACCGGCCTCACAACCGAAGACCACGTGTAACCACACCAGCCCAGGACCTCCACATTTGGCTTCTTCACCAACGGGATCGTCTGAGACCAGACACCCGGACAGCTGATGAAACTGAGGAGTATTTTGGTCTGTAATAAAGCCCTTTTGTGGGGAAAAACGAATTCTGATTGGCTGGGCCTGGCTCCCTAGTGGATGGAGCTGGCTCACAAGTGGGTGGGCTTATGCCCTTCCAGGCCCACCCATGGCTGAATCCCTGCCCAGGCATTTGAAATCCATATATTAGAGCCTAATGAATTTATTTCATTTGACTGATTTCCTTATATGAACTAACTCAGCAAAGTTGTTGAAATTGTTGCATGTTGCTTTTAGATTTTTGTTCAGTATAACTCATTAATATGCTTTATAAAAGTTAGCTTTTCATCTATCAGATGTCCAGATATTTGTAAGCACAGACACGATCAATATGGAAACCATCCAAAGTACATTATGCTTAAATCATCAGACTTACTTTCATGCACTCTAGAGAACAACATATTCTTAGTTTTACCTGGATTCAGTACTAATTTCAGGTCAATAAAGTTGTTCTGTTATATAATGAAGGCAGACTGCAGTTCAGATAGAGCCTGGTCAACCATGGGGGCAATAGCATACACAACAGTATCATCGGCATACAAGATCAGGTTACAATTTTTTACAGACAAGCAGATATTGTTAATGTAAATGGTAAAAAGTACAGGACACAGAATATACCCCTGCGGGACCCCTTTCATAATATCCAGGAAACCTGATTTAACACCATCAGTAGATATGCATTGAGTTCTGTCTGTCAAGTAATTTTTAAACCAGTTACATGCAGCCTGGTCTAGGCCAATTGAGGAATTCCTCTGAATTAACAGTGAGTGATCAACAATATCGAAAGCCTTTGACAGGTCAATGAAGAGGACAGCACAATGTTGACTTTTATCCATACACTTAACCACATCATTTACAACTAGGGATGCCTCTTTAAAGCCTCTGACTTCCCAACCACAGTCCTGTTATTCCTATGATGCATATTATGTTGTGTAGAGAAACTCTATTATCAGTATGATTCCAATTTAAAAACAGGTCAACTCAGTTACTTGAAAACATAACGGTCAAGGGTAACACTTGATCAGTAACATGTTGTCACAGGGGTCGTTGAAAGGGGACCAAGGCGCAGCGTGTAAAGTGCTCATATTTCTTTTATTCATGATAACACTTCAACAAAATAACAAAACGACAGCCAACAGTTCCGTCAGGTACGTATAGAAAACAGAAAACAACTACCCACAAACCCCAAAGAAAAACAGGCTGCCTCAGTATGGCTTCCAATCAGAGACAATGAAAGACATCTGCCTCTGATTTGAAACCATACCCGGCCAAAACATGAAAAATAAAACATAGAAATAGAATACTAGAAAAACCCCACATATAACAGAAAACCCAAAACCACCCAACACAACCACCTGGAACCGGTCTCACCAGACTGGGGAGACGCACTGAGGACCGCGTGCTCAAAGCAGGCACCGGCCGTACTGGGCTATGGAGGCATACTGGAGGAAGAGTGCGCGGAGCAGGCACAGGACGTACTGGGCTGTGGTGGCGCACTGGAGGGAGAGGGCGCGGAGCAGGCACAGGGTACACTGGGCCTTGGAGGTCTGGCACTTAGGGCTGGCACAACCCTAAGTTGTGCGTGTAAAGTGCTCATATTTCTTTTATTCATGAAAACACTTCAACAAAATAACAAAACGACAGCCAACAGTTCCGTCAGGTACGCATACAAAACGGAAAACAACTACCCACAAACCCCAAAGGAAAACAGGCTGCCTCAGTATGGCTTCCAATCAGAGACAACGAAAGACACCTGCCTCTGATTGGAAACCATACCTGGCCAAAACATGGAAAACAAAACATAGAAATAGAATACTAGAAAAAACCCACATATAACAGAAAACCCAAAACCACCCAACACAACCACCTGTCACGCCCTGACCACTACTATGGCAAATGACCTCTTACAAGGGTCAGGACGTGACACATGTCAACTAACTATTTATTAACCTTAAGCCTTATCCTATCCTTAAACGTACCCCTTACCCTAACCCTTAGCCAAACCCTTATTCTAACCCTAACCGTAACCTTAGCATGCAGTTACTTATCGACAGATAATTTCTTGATAATATGACCACATGTAGAGCCACTTACCAAACATTCCTTTCACGGGAACCATGATACAGAGTGCCTTGCCCATTTTCAGCCTGGTCCTACTAAGGAGACTAGAGGAAAGGAGAGGTCTAAGGCTCTGGGTCCCTGGTGCTTTGTCCAAGGTAATCTGTCCCCAATGACTCTGTGGTAGAGCTAGCGAAACAGACAAGGTACTATGTAAACCGTAGGAGTGCACAAGACAGTGTTCTGTGTGTCCTGTAACTGTGTGCCTGTGTGTGAGAGAGCGAAGGGGGAGCAGACTGACAAGGAAGCCAGTGAGTGGGTTTCTGTTTCTGCCCCTGTGATGTCATGTCCACATGAGTGTTGAACTCTACACACGTCAGCTCACACAAATTGATAACATGCATGTCGTTTTGAGAAGACAAGCCATAGTCATTGGCTCAAATGTTAAAAACCTTTCTCCCCCAGAATAACTTTTTCACCCTCCTGAAATACTTCTATTAATTTAGATTCATACTTAAAGCAACAATCAGCAGTTAAAACAATAACAAAGTGTTCTCCCTGCCCCTGTTTCAGGAAAAAGCTGAAGGATGTGGCTGGAGGAATGTAACCATTCTCAAATTCATAGACATTGCTATGGATGCAAGGACTGACCAGTCATGATATCCACAATATAGTTTTGACCATGTTGAGGCTACACAGTGTTCAATTAGTAGCAGCTACTGTTACTGTATTGTAATGTATACCAATATACATTACAATACAGTATTACAATGCTGGTATAGTTTGCCATTTCTGGGGGCCAGTGAGGCAGGCGTGTGTCTAAACCCATTTCTTATAAATACAAACAGAACTTCACTTCCCTGAATGGTAGGTCAGGCCAATACCAGAGAAGTCAGTGAGGGGTTTTACTTCTGACTTTTAGTGGTTAGACTCACACCAGCTCAGGAAATGACCTAGCCTATCAACATGAGGAGGAGCCTCAACACACTATACACCTCATACACTACTGTGATGGGTCAACGGAACAAACATTGACATTCATCATAGACATTTATTTATCACCATACAGTGTTATCTGACAGATCAAGAACCCAGATCTCAGCAGACAGTGTCTTCTTCTGCTAATTGTGGATGAGGGATGTCAGCTCTGCTATTTGTTTCTGACAAAGGCCTTGCTTGTTACCATGGCCACCACACTAGACCTTTTCCGCTCAGCGTCCAGCAGATTGTCAGTTTTTTTCTTCTTTCTAACATGACCTGTGGTTTTCTGTAGGCTGTGGTTACCAACACCTGAGAGCAGCTCTAGCCAAGCCTGATTCTCTCAACCACGAGTTCATCTGAAATGATAACTTACCCTGTCGGCACATTAAACACCTCGCTACATTAGAGACATAAGGTAGCCTATCTATAAAATATAGAGTGGATGGAAATCAACAGTCAACTCAGAGTTCACATTTCAGAGTGTACCACAGAGACAAAAATCACACAATATCATACCAAGGGCAGAGGGATGACTGTGGTACTTCATGTTCAAAGTTCTTTCATCTTGGAGTTGAGTAGGTAAACTACTATAGGCCTACATTCATAAAAACTATTTCTATGGCACTGGTCAAAAAGGTTCTCAGGCAACAACATTGCTTTTTTAGGATGAAGGATGTAGGGAAATTCCATGTACACTCATTCAAATACAGTGCTTTCGGAGAGTATTCAGACCTCTTTATTTTTTCCACATTTTGTTACATTACATCCTTATTCTAAAATGTATAAAAAATATATTAAAAAATATCAGCAATCTACACACAATACCGCATAATGACGAAGCAAAAACAGATTTTTAGAAATGTTTGCAAATTTATTAACAATAAAAAACAGTAATACCTTGTTTACATACTGTAAGTACTCAGACCCTTTGCTTTGAGACTCGAAATTGAGCTTAGGTGCATCTCGTTTCCATTTTTTTTATATATTTCTTTTAAATATTTTTTTTAGAACAAATTCTTACCTACCCCAACCAAACCCTAAAGACGCTGGGCCAATTGTGCTCTGCCCTATGGGACTCCCAATCACAGCCGGTTGTGATACAGTCTGGAATCAAACAAGGGTCTGTAGTGATGCCTCTAGCACTGAGATGCAGTGCCTTAGACCGCTGCGCCACTCGAGATCTCCATCCTTGATCATCCTTGAGATGTTTCTACAACTTGATTGGAGTCCATCTGTGGTAAATTCAATTGATGGTTCATGATTTGAAAAGGCACACACCTGTCTATATAATGTCCCACAGCAAAAACCAAGCCATGAGGTCAAAGGAATTGTCAGTAGTGTGCCGAAACAGGATTGTGTCGAGGCACAGATCTGGGGAAAGGTACAAAAAAAATGTCTGCAGCATTGAAGATACCCAATAACACAGTGGCCTCCTTCATTCTTAAATGGAAGAAGTTTAGAATCCCCAAGACTCTTCCTAGAGCTGTCCGCCCGGCCAAACTGAGAAATCGGGGGAGAAGGGCCTTGGTCAGGAAGGTGACCAAGAACCCGGCAGTCACTCTAACAGAGCTCTAGAGTTCCTATGTGGAGATGAGAGAACCTTCCAGAAGAACAACCATCTCTGCAGCATTCCACCAATCAGGACTTTATGGTAGAGTGGCCAGACGGAAGCCACTCCTCAGTAAAAGGGACATGACAGCCCGCTTGGAGTTTGCCAAAAGGCACCTAAAGACTCTCAGACCATGAGAAACAAGATTGAACTCTTCGGCCTGAATGCCAAACATCACGTCTGGAGGAAAGCTGGCACCATCCCTATGGTGAAGCATGGTGGTGGCAGCATCATGCTGTGAGGATGTTTTTCAGCGGCAGGGACTGGGAGACTAGTCAAGATTGAGGCAAAGATGAACGAAGCAAAGTACAGAGAGATCCTCAGGACCTCAGACTGGGGCGAAGGTTCACCTTCCAACAGGACAACGACCCTAAGCACAAGTCTCTGAATGTCCTTGAGTGGCCCAGCCAGAGCCCAGACTTGAACCCAATCGAACATCTCTGGAGAGACCTGAAAATAGCTATGCAACAACTTTCCCCATTTAACCTGACAGACCTTGAGAGGATCTGCAGAGAGGAATGGGAGAAACTCCCAAAATACAGATGTGCCAAGCTTGTAGCATTATACCCAATACGACTCGAGGCTGTAATCGCTGCCAAAGGTGCTTCAACAAAGTACTGAGAAAAGGGTCTGAATCCTTTTTTTATTTTTAATACATTTGCAAGCATTTCTAAAAACCTGTTTTTGCTTTATCATTACTAGATATTAAGTGTGTAGATTGATGAGGGAAAAATCGATGTAATCAATTTTAGAATAAGCCTGTAACGTAACAAAATGTGGAAAAAGCCAAGGGGTCTGAATACTTTCTGAATGCACTGTATAGCATGCTGCTTCCTCTCAAATCTATATTTATGATTAAAATACAAAATCCCAGGTTTTTTCGGCTGTTTTCTACATGCTTAAGGTTTTTGACTATATTGTCATTGAACTGGACATTACATTTTGTGTATGTTTATTTGATCTTTTAAAAACAAGCCACATTTACAGAATTATGCACTTGATTAAGAATCCTACAGGATAAACGCAAAGAAGTCTGTGACTTATTTCCATTGTGGTTCTCAGATGGGTTATCATCTCTACTCTGCTTCCTTCAACCCATGATGAAACAACAAGGACAGTGTGTGAGAAAAAGAAAAAATGACAGAGAAAGAGAAAGATCAATAGACAGGATGCTGATCAGACAGATGGTTCAGAGATACAAAGTATCTGAGAACCAAGTGTAGTGTGTGGGCCTCTTTGACTTAGTCAGCATTTAACCTCATAGGAGACAGGACAGGACAGATAGCCATCTAAACCACACATACATAATACTCTACACAGGCTTATCGTGGCTAGGAGCCTCCTCTACACCTCTATACTAACTGGGTCAACACAAAGTTGTGTATGTGTATCACCTTTTTATTTGAGTAAATCTTTAAATAATTACAACTTTCAGTGTGATTGCTTTACTTCTGAAGGTGTAGAGTTGAGTTTTCACCAGGAGGTGGCAGTGAATAGCAGTTCATTGAGACACTTCAAATCAAATCACTGGAATGTATTGACAAATATGATGTAAAACAAGATTGCACAGTATACACAAATATATCTAAGAAGTATTCTGGTGCTTGCTGAGGATTCTCAGGTTTTGCAGTTTGCCCTGACATTCATGTAGACTTTATCAGCTAGAGAGAGAGAGAGCGAGGGCGAGAGCGAGAGAGAGACCATTAGAGTTCTCAAACATTTTCTTACATACATAATATTAGTGATATTTAGTGATTTACAGTTGGCTGATGGTAATAGGTTATGGTTTACAAGCACTTAATAAACAGTACATGTGTTACAGAGTCTATGTGTTTAACTTGAATAGTATAGAGCTGTTCATAGTTCCTTCTAATTCTAGAATGAGGATAAAAGGGAAGCAATATAATCTTGGCAGGGATGCAGGAACCATGACAATGAAAGGGGGAAGCTAAACTTTCATAAATATAATATTTCTCATAGCGGGCGAAGGGCAGTGGTCATTGATCCAATGGAAGCAGTAGGGAAATATTATGTTCATGAAAAAACCCTGCATGGCACTTTACCCCTCTGTTTTCGACGCCTGCGTCGGCTGGCACAGTGGTATGTGACAACGGCAATGGTCAGGATCACATCTGCAGCGATGATGCCAGCCATGGTGCCAGGTTCGATCCTGTAGCAGGATGGGTTATCTGGTAGAGGAGGGTGAAGATAGATGAGAGGGGACGGAGGACAAGAGTGGGGTGGCTGAAGAGTGACAGGAAATATGATTATTTTGGTTCCCAGTGTGTGAAAAATATGGAATTTGTGTCTCTCCATCCTGATGTTATGCTTAATATGATATGTGTTTATCATGATACATACATGTACCTGGGTCAGCCACAACCTTTTCTTGAGGAGAAAAATGAAAAAGAGATCATTGTCAATGTAATTATATTATACACTGAGTATACAAAACATTAAGAACATTAATAACTGCTCTTTCCATGACTGACTGACCAGGTGAAACCTATGATCCCTTCTTGATGTCACTTGTTAAATCAATTTTAATCAGTGTAGATGAAGGGGAGGAGACAGGTGAACCCCTAAGGTCAATATCCGCGCCCTGCAGAAAATCCATTAGTATAATACAAAAGAATCTATAAAATTCCATCAGTTTAAGCTGGAGACACCATTTTTTTTTGCATTGGATGCATCTCAATCCATCGTATCTGCCTACGTCACACTTCTGCATCTGCGGTGAAAGGTGACAGAGCTGGAGCGGTGTTTGTCAGACCATGAGACATCTGAAATTGTTCTGCTCACAAAATCGTCTGTAGCGTCCGAACGGTTTGGCCTACAAACTATTATGAACCCTCTATTGAAAGAAGAGACTCTGTTCTCTGTTTTTCTCTAGGACCGCCACAAGCGGACTCGTCTGAGTTCGGTACAGTCAATCTGCCAACTTCTGTCTGTAGCGTCCGAACAGTTTGGGCTACACATTAATATGACAGTGAGACTCTCACAAACAAGTACATGTCCAAATAAAATAAAATTCCAAATCAAATTTTATTGGTCACATACACACAGTTAGCAGATGTTAATGCGAGTGTAGCGAAATGCTTGTGCTTCTAGTTCTGACAGTGCAGTTATATCTAACAAGTAATCTAATTTCCCAACAACTACCTAACACGCACAAATCTAAAGGGGTGAATGAGAATATGTACATATAAATATATGGATGAGCGATGGCCGAGCGGCATAGGCAAGGTGCAATAGATGGTATAAAATACAGTATATACATATGATATGGGTAATGTAAGATATGTAAACATTATTAAAGTGGCATTATTTAAAGTAGCATTGTTGAAAGTGAATAATGATCCATTTATTAAAGTGGCCAGTGATTGGGTCTCAATGTAGGCAGCAGCCTCTCTGAATTAGTGATTGCTGTTTAGCAGTCTGATGTCCTTGAGATAGAAGATTTTTTTCAGTCTCTCGGTCCCAGCTTTGATGCACCTGTACTGACCTCACCTTCTGGATGGTGTGAACAGTGGTGTGAACAGGCAGTGGCTCGGGTGGTTGTTGTCCTTGATGATATTTTTCGCCTTCCTGTGACATCGGGTTCAGTAGGTGTCATGGAGGGCAGATAGTTTGCCCCCGGTGATGCGTTGTGCAGACCACACCACCCTCTGGAGAGCCTTGCGGTTGAGGGCGGTGCAGTTGCCGTACCAGGCTGTGATACAGCCTGACAGGATGCTCTTAGTTGTGCATCTGTAAAAGTTTGTCAGGGTTTTGGGTGACAAGCCATATTTTTTCAGCCTCCTGAGGTTGAAGAGGCACTGTTGCGCCTTCTTCACCATGCTGTCTGTGTGGGTGGACCATTTCAGTTTGTCCGTGATGTGTACGCTGAGGAATTTAAAACTTTCCACCTTCTCAACTGCTGTCCCTTTGATGTGGATAGAGGGGTGCTCCCTCTGCTGTTTCCTGAAGTCCACGATCATCTCCTTTGTTTTGTTGACGTTGAGTGAGAGTTGGTTTCCTGACACCACACTCCGAGGGCCCTCACCTCCTCCCTGTAGGCTGTCTCGTCGTTGTTGGTAATCAAACCCACTGCTGTTGTGTCGTCTGCAAACTTGATGATTGAGTTGGAGGTGTGCATGGACACGCAGTCGTGGGTGAACAGGGAGTACAGGAGGGGGCTGAGCACGCACCCTTGTGGGGCCCCAGTGTTGAGGGTCAGCGAAGTGGAGATATTGTTTCCTACCTTCACCACCTGGGGGCGGCCTTTCAGAAAGTCCAGGACCCAATTGCACAGGGCGGGGTTTGGACCCAGGGCCTCCAGCTTAATGACGAGCTTGGAGGGTACTATGGTGTTGAATGCTGAGCTGTAGTCAATGAACAGCATTCTTAATAGGTATTCCTCTTGTCCAGATGGGATAGGGCAGTGTGCAGTGTGATGGTGATTGCATTGTCTGTGGACCTGTTGGAGTGGTATGCAAACTGAAGCGGGTCTAGGGTGGCCGGTAAGGTGGAGGTGATATGATCCTTGACTAGTTACTCAAAGCACTTCATGATGACAGAAGTGAGTGCTACGGGGTGGTAGTCGTTTAGTTCAGATATCTTTGCCTTCTTGAGTACAGGAACAATGGTGGCCATCTTGAAGCATGTGGGGACAGCAGATTGGGATAGGGAGAGACTGAATATGTCCGTAAACACACCAGCTAGCTGGTCTGCGCATGCTCTGAGGCTAGGGATGCCATCTGGCGCCAGCAGTCTTGCGAGGATTAACACGTTTAAATGTTTTACTCACGTCGGCCATGTAGAAGGAGAGGGGTGAATGCAGTACTTCTTAGCGGGCCGCAATGGTGGCACTGTATTATCCTCAAAGTGGGCAAAAAAGGTGTTTAGTTTGTCTGGAAGCGTGATGTAGTCCATGATTTCCTTATACCCTGCCACATACGTCACGTGTCTGAGCCGTTGAATTGCGACTCCACTGTTGTTTTGTTGTTTTGCTCTAGGATGAAAGTCCCCCAGTACCAGTTGAAAAAATGTGTGTACGTATTTATAAAGACTGTTTAGTGTCAAAAATTTAAATACGTGTACAAAAAAAGTATTAATAATAAGAATATTGATATATTTATTTATAAATATATATATATATATATCCTGATCTTTCTTATACACTACATGGCCAAAGGTATTTGGATACCTGCTCGTCGAACATCTCATTCAAAAAGCACGGGCATTAATATGGATTTGGTCCCCCCTTTGATGCTGTAACAGCTTCCACTCTTCTGGGAAAGCTTTCCACTAGATGTTGGAACATTGTTGAGGGGAATTTCTTCCATTCAGCAACAAGAGCATTAGTGAGGTCGGGCACTGATGTTGGGCGACTTGAGGTCAGCGTTGAGGACAGGACTCTGTGCAGGCCAGTCAAGTTCTTCCACACTGACCTCGACAAAACATTTTTGTATGAACCTCACTTTGTGCACGGGGGTATTGTCATGCTGAAACAGGAAAGGGCCTTCCCCAAACTGTTGCCACAAAGTTGTAAGCACAGAATCGTCTAGAATGTCATTGCATGCTGTAGCGTTAAGATTTCCCTTCACTGGAAGTAAGGAGCGTAGCCCGAACCATGAAAAACAGCCCCAGACCATTATTCCTCCTCCACCAAACTTTACAGTTGGCACTATGTATTCGGGCGGGTAGCGTACTCCTGGCATCTGCCAAACCCAGTTTCATCCATCGGACTGCCAGATGGTGAAGCATGATTCATCACTCCAGAGAACGCACTTCCACTGCTCCAGAGTCAAATGAAGCTTTACAAGCTTTACAACACTCCAGCTGACGCTTGGCATTGCCATGGTGATATTAGGCTTGTGTGTGGCTGCTCAGCCATGGACACCCATTTCATGAAGCTCCCGACGTACAGTTCTGACATTGCTTCCAGAGGCAGTTTGGAACTCGGTCGTTAGTGTTGCAACAGGCAATTTGTACGCACTACGCGCTTCAGCCCTCGGCGGTCCGTTCTGTGAGCTTGTGTGGCCTACCACTTCACGGCGAAGCTATTGTTGCTCTTAGATGTTTCCACTTCACAGTAACTGCACTTGCAGTTGACAGGGGCAGCTATAGCAGGCAGAAATTTCATGAACTGACTTGCTAGAAAGGTGGCATCCTATGACGGTGCCATGCTGAAAGTCACTGAGCTCTTCAGTACTGGCCATTCTACTGCTAATGTTTGTCTATTGAGATTGCATGGCTGTGGGCTCGATATTATACACCTTTCAGCAAGTGTGGCTGAAATAGCCAAATCCACAAATTTGAAGGGCTGTCCACATACTTTTGGCCATGTAATGTATCTCTCAGATATAGGACAGACATTTCAGACCAAACTTCCTTTAGATTTGTGGTGGGACTATCTTTTGTCCCCTCTCAACCCTCACCGGCATAGACAGGACTTAGACTCATGGTTTAAAGAAGGATTTTTAATGTTTGAGACAATTGAGACATGGATTGTGAAATAAGTGCCTTTGAATGGGTATGGTAATAGATGTCAGGCAAACTGGTTTGTGTCAAGAACTGCAACGCTGCTGGGTTTTTCACACTCAACAGTTTCCCATGTGTGTCAAGAAGGGTCAACCACCCAAAGGACATCCAGCCAACTTGACACAACTGAGGGAAGCATTGGAGTCAACATGGGCCAGCATCCCTGTGGAACGCTTTCGACACCTTGTAGAGTCCATGCCCCGATTGACTTGAAACTGTTCTGAGGGAAAAAGGGGGCAGTGTAACTCAAAATTAGGAAGGTGATCCTAATGTTTGAGTCACTCAGTGTATACTGTACAGATATAGCTTCAGTAAAAACAATGTTACTGATAAGAGATTTATGTGTTTAAATGTAATGATTAAATTCTTCCACCCTGAAACCTAACTATTAGTGATTATTAGTTTATGTAGCATGTATAATGAATAATTAAAGTACTAAACATAAGTCCCATAAGGTTTAGTAGAGACCTGTGATGAAGATAAATGTATGTGTGTATGTGTGTGCCTAAGAGAATACCGAGAACAATAGAGACTGTGTTTGGCTCGACCTGGCTAGAAACTCTGAGAAACTTATGATAGGACAGGGAGTACTTCTCAAGGTTCCTCTAATCTCGGGGGAATGGAACGGACAGCGCTGGGTAGTGATAAACAGTGGTGAGAACTCTGGGGAGGGATACATCCCACCTACTGTTTGTGTGTATGTATGTGCGTAAGGAAGAAGCAAGATATAAAATGAATGATAAAATGAAAATTCTCATGACAGTTACCTACAGTTGAAGTCGGAAGTTTACATACACTTAGGTTGGAGTCATTAAAACTCGTTTTTCAACCACTCCACAAATTTCTTTTAACAAATTATAGTTTTGGCAAGTCGGTTAGGACATCTACTTTGTGCATGACTCAAGTAATTCTTCCATCAATTGTTTACAGGCAGATTATTTCACTTATAATTCACTGTATCACAATTCCAGTGGGTCAGAAGTTTACATACACTAAGTTGACTGTGCCAAATTCCAGAAAATTATGTCATGGCTTTAGAAATTTCTGATAGGCTAATTGACATCATTTGAGTCAATTGGAGGTGTACCTGTGGATGAATTTCAAGGCCTACCTTCAAATTCAATGCCTTTGAGCAGGTCATGCTCCAACAGTCACCCAAGCACTTTACGCACTAGAGACACATGCGCGGCGTGTGTGGCGGAGTAGATCAGAATGTCATCGATGTACACCACCACTCCCTGCCCGAGCAGGTCCCGGAGAATCTCGTCTTCGGTTGGAGCATTCTTCAACCAATACGGCATGACGAGGTACTCATAATGGCCAGATGTGGTACTAAATGCGGTCTTCCACTCGTCTCCATCTCGGATACGCACCAAATTGTACGCGCTCCTGAGATCCAGTTTTGTGAAGAAGCGTGCCCCGTGAAATGACTCCACCGCCGTAGCGATGAGAGGTAGCGGGTAACTGAAACCCACTGTGATGGAATTTAAACCTCTATAGTCAATGCACGGACGCAAACCTCCCTCCTTCTTCTTCACAAAAAAGAAGCTCAAGGAGTCAGGTGATTTGGATGGCCAAATGTATCCCTGCCTCAAGGACTCAGTGACATATGTCTCCATAGCCCCCGTCTCCTCCTGGGACAGGGGATACACGTGACTCCTGGGAAGTGCAGCGTTAACCTGGAGGTTTATCGCACAATCTCCTCGTCGATGAGGTGGTAATAGAGTCGTTTAACTGAAGGCGATGGCCAAATCAGCATATTCTGAGGGAATGCGCACGGTAGAGACTTGGTCCGGACTCTCCACCGTAGTCGCACCGATGGAAACTCCTACACATCTGCCCGAACACTCCTCTGAACACCCCTTAAGAGCCCTCTGTCTCCACGAAATCTTAGGATTGTGATTGGCCAGCCAGGGAATCCCCAGCACCACCAGAAACGCAGGGGAATCAATGAGGAAGAGGCTAATCCGCTCCTCATGACCCCCCCGCGTTACCATGACCAGTGGAACTGTGGCTTCCCTGACCAGCCCTGACCCAAGTGGTCGACTATCTAAGGCGTGCACGGGGAAGGGTTGGTCCAACTGAACCAAAGAAATCCCTAACTTAGTTGCGACATGCATGTGGCCGACAGGGGGCTCTGGGTGAGTCTGGTGCTGACTCACCTGAGGTGTCGGAGTAGTGCTCTGCCTGCCTTCTCGACTCCCGGACAAGCTTCTCCAGCACCGGTCGGCAGTGTGTCCTCTCCGACCACAGTGGGTGCAGGAGAAGACTCCCCCTCCAGTCTTCCTAGCTGCAGCACCCCCTATCTCCATGCGCGTTGGAGCAGGAGTGCTGGGAGGTGGAATGAACAGGGCCCGATCGGGACGCCCGCGGGCAGCCAGCAAGTTGTCCAATCTGATGGACAGATCTATGTGTTGGTCCAGTGTCAGGGTAGTGTCCCTACATGCCAGCTCCCTGCGGACGGCTTCTCTAAGACTACACCGATAATGATCCATCAGGGCCCTCTCATTCCACCCCGCTCCAGCGGCCAGGGTCCGGAACTCCAGCGCGAAGTCCTGCGCACTTCTCGTCTCCTGTCTTAAATGGAATAGCTGCTTACCCGCCGCTTTGCCCTCCGGTGGATGATCGAACACAGCACGGAAGCGGCGGGTGAACTCTGGGTAATGGTCCCTTGCAGAGTCCGGACCCTCCCAGACGGCGTTGGCCCATTCTAGGGCTTTACCCATGAGACAGGAGACGAGGACGCTGACGCTTTCCTCTCCCGAGGGAGTAGGGCGGGCGGTCGCCAGGTAAAGCTCCAACTGGAGAAGGAACCCCTTACACCCAGCGGCCATCCCATCATACTCCCTCGGGAGTGCAAGCTTAATCCCACTGGGGCTGGGCGCCATCGGCGATGGTAGGGGCGCAGGTTGTAGAGCAGCTGCAGGTGTGGTGGGGAGAGAGCTTCTCTCCCAACTCTCCATTCGCGCCAACACTTGGTCCATGGCTGTTCCCAGGCGATGTAGGATGGTGGTGTGTTGAACGACCCGTTCCTCCATGGATGAGTGGGGCGCTTCCGCTCCTGCTGACTCCATAGTGTTGGTGCGGGATTCTGTCAAGATGCACTAGAAGTGAGGGAGAGGTGAAGTCAGGCACAGGAGACCAAAGGTGCGTAGTAGAACGTTTGATTTCCCCGAGTCCAAAAATGCCATAACTAGGCAGGGAACAAGGAAACCCAACTAGACAAAAATCCACCTCAACAGAGTCGGGACACAGCCAAGGATAAACGTCCTTCCAACAAAGTACAAGAGAGAAAAACAATCCCCAAAACCCCACGACAGGAAACACAAACAATCCTTTACAAACCTAACCCTAACCCTATATCTAGAAAGCTAGACTAAATACCCCACTAACGAACTCAACTCAAAACAGGTGATAACACAAGAGAGACAAAACCAAACCAAAATGAAAAGGGGATCGGCTAGTAGGCCGGCGACGACGACCGCCGAGCGCCGCCCGAACAGGGAGAGGAGCCACCTTCAGTAGACGTTGTGACAATACCGCTCAGGAAGGAGAAGTGTTCTGTCTCCTAGAGATGAACATACTTTGATGCGAAAAGTGCAAATCAATCCAAGAACAACAGCAAAGGACCTTGTGAAGATGCTGGTGGAAGCAGGTACAAAAGTATCTATATCCACAGTAAAACAAGCCCTAAATCGACATAAACTGAAAGGCCGCTCAGCAAGGAGAAACCACTGCCCCAAAACCGCCATAAAAAAAGCCAGACTAGGGTTTGCAAATGCACATGGGGACAAAGATCGTACTTTTTGGAGAAATGTCCTCTGGTCTGATGAAACATAAATAGAACTGTTTGGCCATAATGACCATCGCTATGTTAGGAGGAAAAAGGGGGATGCTTGCAAGCCGAAGAACACCATCCCAACTGTGAAACACGGGGGTGGCAGCATCATGTTATGGGGTGCTTTGCTCCAGGAGGGACTGGTGCACTTCACAAAATAGATGGCATCATGAGGCAGGAAAATTATGTGGATATATTGAAGCAGCATCTCAAGACATCAGTCAGGAAGTTAAAACTTCGCCGCAAATGGGTCCAAATGGACAATAACCCCAAGCATACTTCCAAAGTTGTGGCAAAATGGCTTAAGGACAACAAAGTCAAGGTATTTGAATGGCCATCACAAAGCCCTGACCTCAATCCTATAGAAAATGTGTGGGCAGAACTGAAAAAGTGTGTGCAAGCAAGGAGGCCTACAAACCTGACTCAATTACACCAGCTCTGTCAGGAGGAATGGGCCAAAATTAATTGAACTTACTTTGGGAAGCTTGTGGAAGGCTACCTGAAACATTTGACTCAAGTTAAACAATTTAAAGGCAATGCTTCCAAATACTAATTGAGTGTATGTAAACATCTGACCCACTGGGAATGTGATGAAAGAAATAAAAGCTGAAATAAATAATGCTCTCTACTATTATTCTGACAATTCACATTCTTAAAATAAAGTGGTGATCGTAACTGACCTAAGACAGGGAATTCTTACTAGGATTAAATGTCAAGAATTGTGAAGAACTGAGTTTAAATGTATTTGGCTAAGGTGTGTGTAAACTTCCGACTTCAACTGTATTTCACTATAATGTTTGAGGGTGAGAAGCCTACATGTAGAACACCAATAGAGGCTGCAGATTAGTTTCTGTTTACCAAAACTGCTTTGTTGTCTTATTTTCCTGTGTGGGACCACCTTGTATGTGTGCAAGGGTGTAGGCACAAGCATGCGCACACACCCACACCCACACCCACACCCACACCCACACACACACACACACACACACAAATCAATTCAGATAGGGGTGTGAATATACTGTTGGTGTGGAAGTTCATCACATCACTTACCACAAAGGCAAAAGAAAAGAACCGTCAGCAATGCTACGTTGTCAGACATTTTCTTTGATTACCATCGTACAATATCTACTGGAACAGAACACAATCTGTTAACATAATTAGTGTCTGCATTTACAAACACAATACAATATCCCTATGGAGAAATATAAGGTCACTACTCAAGAAGACCTTTGATTTATTGAAGCATCAATGTTTACACCAACATTATATGAGCTGAATGGGTTTCACATGGGAACACAAACTACTCTGAATCCCTGGTTGTTGTATTGGTTCCCTTGCGTCCACCTTGTCTATAAACAGAAGGCATATTCAGACCCATTTTTCCATATGTTGCTACTTTAAAGCCGTATTCTAAAATGGATTACATTTTTTTTTAAACTCATCAATCTACACACAATAACCCATAACGACAAAGCAACAACAGTTTTTTAGAAATTAGTGCAAATTTATTACAAGTAAAGAACTGAAAAATCACATTTACATAAGTATTCAGACCCTTAAATCAGTACTTTGTTGAAGCACATTTGGCAGCAATTACAGCCTCTAGACTTCTTGGGTATGACACTACAAGCTTGGCACAACTGTATTTGGGGAGTTTCTCTCATTCTTCTCTGCAGATCCTCTGAAGCTCTGTCAGGTTGGATGGGGAGTGTCGCTATTTTCAGGTCTCTCCAGAGATGTTAGATCGGGTTCAAGTCCGGGCTCTGGCTGGGCCACTCAAGGACATTCAGAGACTTGTCCCGAAGCCACTCCTGCGTTGTCTTGGCTGTGTGTGTAACCGATGTGAAATGGCTAGTTAGTTAGCGGTGGTGCGCGCTAATAGCGTTTCAATCGGGTGACGTCACTCGCTCTGAGACCTGAAGTAGTTGTTCCCCTTGCTCTGCAAGGGCCATGGCTTTTGTGGCGTGATGGGTAACGATGCGTCGTGGGTGTCAGTTGTTGATGTGTGCAGAGGGTCCCTGGTTCAAGCCCAGGTTGGGGCGAGGAGAGGGACGGAAGTTATACTTTTACATGTGCTTAGGGTCATTTTCCTATTAGAAGGTGAACCTACGGCCCAGTCTGAGGTCCTGAGCGCTCTGGAGCAGGTTTTCATCAAGGATCTCTCTGTACTTTGCTCTGCTCATTTTCCCTCGATCCTGACTAGTCTCCCAGTCCCTGCCACTGAAAAACATCCCGACAGCATGATGCTGCCCACCACCATGATTCACCGTAGGGATGGTGCCAGATTTCCTCAAGACGTGACACTTGGCATTCAGGCCAAAGACTTTAATCTTGGTTTTATCAGACCAGAGAATCTTGTTTCTCATGGTCTGAGAGTCTTTAGGTGCCTTTTGGCGAACTCCAAGCAGGCTGTCATGTACCTTTTACTGAGGAGTGGCTTCCGTCTGGCCACTCTACCATAAAGGCCTGATTGGTGGAGTGCTGCAGAGATGGTTGTCCTTCTGGAAGGTTATCTCATCTCCACAGAGGAGCTCTGGAGCTCTGTCAGAGTGACCATCGGGGTCTTCGTCAGCTCCCCGACCAAGGCCCTTCTCCCCCGATTCCTCAGTTTGGCCAGGCGGCCAGCTCTAGGAAGAGTCTTGGTGGCTTCAAACTTCTTCCATTTAAGAATGATGGAAGCCACTGTGTTCTTGGGGACCTTCAATGCTGCAGACATTTTGTACCCTTCCCCAGATCTGTGCCTCGACACAATCCTGCACTGTCAACTGTGGGACCTTATATAGGCAGGTGGGTGCCTTTCTAAATCATGTCCAATCAATTGAATTTCCCACAGGTGGACTCCAATCAAGTTGTAGAAACATCTCAAGGATGATCAATGGAAACAGGATGCACCTGAGCTCAAATTCGAGTCTCATAGCAAAGGGTCTGAATAGTTATGTAAATAAGGTATTTCAGGTTTTTTTTTATACATTTGCAAAAATTTCTAAAAGCATGTTTATTCGCTTTGTCATTATGGGGTATTGTGTGTAGATAGATGAGGATTTTTTTAATTGAATCCATGTTTGAATAAGTTTGTAACATAACTAAATGTGAAAAAAGTCAAGGTTCTGAATACTTTCCGAATGCACTTTACACATCTGATTGCCATTTCAGTGGAACAGAAGTAGAACAGCTTGACTCTAAACTTTTTCTACAGAAAATGTACTTCGTAAAGGTCACCTACTTAAGAATGAGTCACATGGTTGTGGGCGAATTTGCAATTGTGAAGATAGGACTGGCTAATAAAAAGTTGTATATAAAAAGAAAATAACAGTTGGATATGCTACACAGATGGCAAATAATTTTTTATAATGTAGTTGAACTAAAGAAATAAACATTCAATTCAAAAATCTGAATTTACCGAGTTGAAATGTAACACATATCAATCAAATTATCTGAATTGAGACAAACATTTCAACATATGTCTTTTAGTGGAGTGCAATGGAAACAACACTCTAAGTTAAAAAAAAGTTAACCAGAAAAAACAAAATAATACATTGTAAACAAAATGATCTTACCTCAATGTAAACTTATCTACAGGACCTTCTACGATGATCAGTTACTGTCTTTCACTCAGGCTTGCTAAGAGTTTTCCCTTTTGAAAAGTAACAGGTTTCTCTGCTCCTCCCACTCCTCCTCCTCTGTTTCCTTTATATGTCTGATGCACTCCATTGCCTGTTTGTAGGCCTTTACAATTCTGAAAGTTATTTTGTAGTTTTTCCAGCCTGCACATTTTGAAGTTGGTTTGATGTTTATAGTTACAAAGCAAACAATAAGCATGCAAGAGCACAGTATTATTCATGGTGAACCAAGCACACTAATTATAAGTATTCAGAGAAGAGTATAACTGCAGAAATCTATGACCCTTGTACTGCTATTTTTTATAGCTCCACCCCTGACTCACCTGAGCAAGAGAGATCCAAGTAAAATGGATTAAAGAACAGAACAGCACTGTGACATTCAGCTATTCACCAATCAACTAACTTATATTGTATGACTTATTCATGGGCTTTGAAAATAATCAAGATTCCAAGCAACAATTGAAAACCAAAGGAGGACAACACGGTCAATACATCAAAATTGTGACATTTTATGTCTTCGATAATTCAATGTTTTACACCCAACTTCTATGTTTTTTCATTTCAGGAGAAGCTGAATGTCTTCAATGGCGTTAAACTGACCTGGGATCAAACAGCAGAGCACATTAAGGTAAGAATGCAGAATGATCACAGCCACATTTCCACCCTGTGGAATTATGGATGATAGACTGGTGACTGATGTTACTATCAGATACATTCTTATTTGCTAACTCCAGAGCCAGGCTCAGCACACAGAGAGGCAAATCAAGGAGGAGTTTGAGAAGCTTCATCTGTACCTACAAGAGGAAGAGGTCAGGATAGTTGCACTAAGGGAGGAAGAGAAGCAGAAGAGTCAGAAGATGGAGAAGAATGAGGAGATGATCAGAGAGAGATCATCACTTTCATCACGGCTAGCTAATTTGACACCCACCAAGTTTGGGACAACCTAAACTCAGAATTACTATTAGAAAAATTGGATTACCTTTGCTGTTCTTCGTCAGAATGCACTCCCAGGACTTCTACTTCAACAACAAATGTTGTTTTGGTTCCAAATAATCCATAGTTATATTCAAATAGCTCCGTTTTGTTTGTGCGTTCAGGTCACTATCCGAAGGGTGATGCGCGAGCGCATTTCGTGACAAAAAAATTCAAAATATTCCATTACTGTACTTAGAAGCATGTCAAACGCTGTTTAAAATCAATTTTTATGCGATTTTTCTCGTAAAATAGCGATTATATTCCAACCGGGCAACGTTGTATTCATTCAAAGGCTGAAAGAAAAAAATGGAGTAGTCTCATGAACGCGCATCTCAGTCTCACTGTCCCCAGGCTGACCACTAACAAATTCTGCTGCTGTTCTTTGCCCAGAGACAGCAGACACCCCATTCCACTTTCTGGTGGCTTTAGAGAGCCAATTGAAGCCTTAGAAAATGTCACGTTACAGCACAGATGCTGTATTTTCGATAGAGATGCAACAGAAGGACAACAAATTGTCAGACAAGGCACTTCCTGTATGGAATCTTCTCAGGTTTTGGCCTGCCATATGAGTTCTGTTATACTCACAGACACCATTCAAACAGTTTTAGAAACTTTAGAGTGTTTTCTATGCAAATCTACTAATTATATGCATATTCTAGTTTCCGGGCTGGAGTAGTAACCAGATTAAATCGGGTACGTTTTTTATCCGGGCGTGAAAATACTGCCCCCTATCCCAAAGAAGTTAACTCAGGAACACACGATGAGGTTGGGAACAGTACAGGACGGATTGTGGGTGTGATCACAGAGTCTTGCCGGAGGAAGGGAGACTTCAGCATGTGTAGAGGATCCTGCGGTGTGTGGTTTTTAAAGGATAGGTATTTAACATATGTTCTAATAGTGCCACGTGTTTACAGACTCGATCGCCTAACCATGAGACAGAAACCCAAGAGGGTCAGAGTGCAGCTGGACTGGTACAGAGGAAAGCTGTCATTCTCTGACCCAGAGAATAACACACATATACACAGATTCACGCACACTTTCACTGAGAGAGTCTTTCCATACATCAGGAATCACTGCATTCTCCATCCTCTGAAGGTGTTAACAGTGAAGGTCTCTGTAACAGTGGATACAGCCTCCATCTGAATTAGGGATTAGCATGTTGAATGAATCAGTAACACTCACCGATGCCCTTCACCTGCTGTAACACTCTCATCAGTCAAAGAATGATAACTCATCATTGTGTCCACATTGTCTATAAACAGCAGGTATACACATCTGGCTGATATTACAGTAGTGCAGAAATGGACCAGCTTGATTGGAAACTTTTCCCTTCAGACTATTTAGTGAAAAAGGTCACCTATAAAATAATCATTCACAGGAGGTTGTGGGTGTTCATTTAAAAAAACTGTATTTGCCATTGTGTACATAGATCACTTGCTGATAAAAAGTTATATATTCTTTAAAAAAGTCTGAGTTGGGATAGGCTACACAGATGCCACCTTATTTTCAAATCATACAGTTCAAACCTTCCAATGATAATTATCATGTCTTAATTAAGACTTCAATTCATGAAGTTAAAAAGACTCCATGGGCTGTCCTTGTCAAGAACGCTCCTCAGCCCTCCTAACACAGAGGAAAATGGTAGTTGAGCTTGCATTACACTAGATGGGGCGAGTGTATCAAAGTGTATCAAACAGACGCTAGAGGGCTTCATAGCCTTTCCACCCTGACAAAGAAACACTGAATCAGCTGTATAAAAAGATTCTCAAATCCTATGCCGGAGGCTCTGTCCTGTCCTGCAAAGCTAACAAGAGCTGCTAGTAGGCTCCAAGGTCTGGGTTGAATTACCCTTTGATTTTGTCAATCTAGGATAAATTGCCATTAAAAGTTCAAATAAATTACTGACTTAATTATTTTCCAATGGACTTGATCTCAACCATGAATGAGAAATGCTAAACATGTCAATATAAACCCATTGTGCTATAATAAGACAAGCCAGATTCATGTCTTTCCTAGCATGCATGTAGACGCTTATCAGTTTGATAAGGAATAGTGGGTGTATGCTTTGATGCTGGATTCCCCTCCTCTCATTGGTTTGAGACCAAAGCAGCCAATGAGATTGCTCAGTTAGATTTCCTCCTCATGCAGATACCAACCGCTGCAGTGGAGAGGAAGAGGAACTAAAGGTTTCTAAATAATACAGTAGTCCGTGATGATGGTATATAGGAAGATTCCTACTACATCAAGGAAATCTCTCTTTCTTATTCTCCCTCTCTTTCGCTCTCTCTCACTCTGTCTCTGCCAGCGTCGTCCCGGTTTGGCCGGTGTAGGCTGCCATTGTAAATAAGAATTTGTTCTTAACTGACTTGCCTGGTTAAATACAAATAAAATAAACACTTTCAAAATCTAAGCTAGCAGTCATCATCATGAATCAAGTCGGCAATCTACTGTCAAATTCTTTTTAATCCTTGTCATATGAAGAGAAATAATGAAGAGAAATTATAGATAAAACGTATCGTAATTCCCAAATTCAACAATGAGTGGTTTGGAAGGAATCAGTGACAGTGGCTAACTGCAACCATTGCAAAGCAATCACTTGCCTGCTATTCAGGGGAGTGGCTGTCTGGTCCCAAGTCTGGGATTAAGGAGCTCTTTTCCAAGTTTAAAATGATAAACACTCAACATTGGCCATGCTGTCAATGAAGCATGATGTGTGCCGTGCTCAAAACAACTGTTAACTTGGAACTGCGAAAACTTGACTTCGGTGAGTTCAAGACAACTGGGAATTCATGAATAAACGAGCTCCGACTGGGAAAACACCTTTTGAATGGTCATCCAACTCAGAATTGTAAATCTGACCTCTTTCTAGAGCTATGACCTTAAGATCAATGACATCATGATTCAACCTTGTTTTTTTCTGAGTTCCCAGTTGTTTTGAAAGCATCATAAATTCAGAGAATGCCAGACTTTGATGTCAAAATGTGTACATGAAGGACCGTCGCGCCACCTTTCTGTTCAAGTGAGCACAGCACAACAAGGTGAGTCCAAATATGTATTGTATGTTGCTGTATAAATGATGTCATATGCCAGGGAGATGTTTATACTGTAGCTAAGAAAGTAATACTAAGTGTATGTTGTGTAGTAAGATGTTAGTAGCCCATGTACCTCACTCTAATCATTTAGTCTATTTACCCCTCTTAATTTTGCCTACTGTTCTGCCTTGGTGGTGCACATGTAGCCTATAAGCTGTTTTAGAGAAATGTTATCATTGAATATTGTAAGAGCTTCCATTGTCTGCTTATATGCCCCCTTTATTTATCTTACGGTTCCGACTTGGGGTACAGGAAGAACACTAAGAACGACCCATGTTCTGATTTCTGTTGCTGTAGATTTCAAAAGTGCTAAACAAATAGTTATATTGACTACGTCCAGTGGCGGATTTAGGTACAAGCAACATGGACAAACGCCCGGCGGCATCTTGCCCTCACAACATTTTTTGGAATGGTGACATTTGCATGATCGGTTTTCTTTCGCTCATTTGCACATCACGTTAATGATATCATGTCACCCTGTGGGACTGTGGGTCAATTAACCATTGCGGAGTGGGCACCATAATTCTAGTTTGTAAACTAGGCAGGCTACTGCCTGGGAAGGTCTACCCACTCAGAAGTACAAGATGGGGAGGGGGGTGGGGGTAGGTTGACCTCAGGAGACCAGAGGTAAGGGGAGCAGGGGAAGCTATCAAATAGCGCAACTCTAACTTTGTACAGTACTAATGCAATTAGTCAAATCAGTCACACTACGAAATGCTACCAAATAAACAACAATTCCTTCATAATACTGTGAATATATTAGGTTGGAGTCATTTAAAACGTGTTTTTCAACCACTCTACAAATTTCTTGTTAACAAACTATAGTTTTGGCAAGTCGGTTAGGACATCTACTTTGTGCATGTAATGAGCGTCGTATAAAGGGGACCAAGGCGCAGCGTGTTGAGTGCTCATCTTTACTTTTAATGAAAACACTTAAACAAAGAAAACAAAATGACAGCCAACAGTTCTGTCAGGTTATACTAACAAAACAGAAAACAACTACCCACGAAAACCAAGGGGGAAAAAGGCTGCCTAAGTATGGCTTCCAATCAGAGACAACGATAGACAGCTGCCTCTGATTGGAAACCATACCCGGCCAAAACATAGAAACAAAACAACATAGAATGCACACCCCCTATCACCCCTTGACCTAACTAAACAGAGAAAAAACAGCTCTCTTAGGTCAGAGCGTGACAGTGCATGACAAGTAATTTTTCCAACAATTGTTTACAGACAGATTATTTCACTTATTATTCACTGTACCACAATTCCAGTGGGTCAGAAGTTTACATACACTAAGTTGACTGTGTAATTTAAACAGCTTGGAAAATTCCAGAAAATTATGTCATGCTTTAGAAGCTTCTGATAGGCTAATTGACATAATTTGAGTCAATTGGAGGTGTACCTGTCGATGTATTTCAAGGCCTACCTTCAAACGTAGTGCCTCTTTGCATGACATCATGGGAAAATCAAAAGAAATCAGCCAAGACCTCAGAAAAAAAATTGTAGACCTCCAAACGTCTGGTTCATCCTTGGGAGCAATTTCCAAATGCCTGAAGGTACCACGTTCATCTGTACAAACAATAGTACGAAGGTATAAACACCATGGGACCATGCAGCCGTCATACCACTCAAGAAGGAGAAGCGTTCTGTCTCCTAGAGATGAACGTACTTTGGTGCGAAAAGTGCAAATCAATCCCAGAGCAACAGCAAAGGAAATTGTGAAGATGCTGGAGGAAACAGGTACAAAAGTATCTATATCCACAGTAAAACGAGTCCTATATCGACATAACCTGAAAGTCCGCTCAGCAAAGAAGAAGCCACTGCTCCAAAACCACCATAAAAAAGCCAGACTACGGTTTACAACTGCACATGGGGACAAAGATCGTACTTGTTGGAGAAATGTCCTCTGGTCTGATGAAACAAAAGTAGAACTGTTTGGCCATAATGACCATCCTTATGTTTGGAGGAAAAAGGGGGAGGCTTGCAAGCCGAAGAACACCATCCCAACCGTGAAGCATGGGGGTGGCAGCATCGTGTTGTGGGGGTGCTTTGCTGCAGGAGGGACCAGTGCACTTCACAAAATAGATAGCATCACGAGGAAGGAAAATGATGTGGATATATTGGATAATGTATTGATGCTCGAATGCCAAATCAACACAAATGGATAAGAAAAGGTCTAAGGCGTCAGATGCCCAGTTTAGGAAAAAGAGGAAAGAAGAAGAGGAGAAACGCGCAAAAGATAAAGGTATGCAGCTATGTCATCTCTTTATGAGTATAATATTATGCATGTAATGAAATAGGCTAGTATAACACTTATGTTTGTTAGCCTATGTTGCTATGTTGCTTGCTAAGCTATTACACATAGGGGGACAATATTCAGTTTTCTGTCCAACTAACTTAAATAACATTGGATATAATTACACACAGTTTCATCATGATAATGTGTGTAGCCCAGTGGTGGTTTTAGACCATTTCAACTGGGGGGGCCAAGCTGGGGCCAGTTGTACTGTTAGAGGGGCCAGTTACATTAGATGTTATTGTTGTCGTATCGTTTTCTTCACTGCATTGCAGGCATTAGCAGGCAAAAGACCATGTTCATAATCATTAGTGTTCCGCGTTGCCACTGTCTAATAACGGATGTAAAAAAAGAACGATAGCAAAAATGTGTTATGTAAAAATTATTTCATACTCCACATTTAGGGGGGCCACAAGGGGGTCCAAAACTGTTGTCACAGGGGCACTGCCCCCCCCCCCCCCCGCCCCTGGTGTAGCCTGCAGGGAAACGATTACAACCGAACTAGCACATTATTGACTTGGTTAAATGTCAGATGACTTCATAAAGGTTTTCTGTGATTGTATTGACTAAGTCCTGAGTTCAGTAAGGGGAATTTCCAATGCTGTAAGGCTAAATTAAAAGAAGTCCATATTATGCTGATATTTTTTTTATCTTTAGTGATATATAGAGTCTTTTGGGGTGAATAAAAATTACAGTTAGTGCAGAATGGTGCCTTTTGGGGGGGGGGGGGGGGCGCTGAAGGGGGGTTCACCCAGGGAGCCATACAAGATGGAACCGCCACTGACTACGTCTGTCCTAGCTCGCTCTTTAATATCCTAATCGAAATTACGGATTGGCTCTCATCCGCTCTTATTGTTTAAGCAAGTCAGCCATATCAGCTGTGTGTTTTTAAAGGCAGTAAAAGAGGCTGACTGGACTGTTTCGCTGCCAGACAAGGCTTTACTGATAGCCAGGTGTAGCAGTGGTAAGATGTTGGGACTGCTGTTGGGACAGCTTTATGTAGGCCGTTTGTGATCACAGTTTGTCACCGTTATACTGCAATGAATGTATTGTTTAGTGTTGTGTTGTGTAGTGGCTTTGCTGGCATGCATCCCACTTTTTAGTTTTTGCCCCACCAAGATTTACATGCTAAAATCGCCACTGACACACACAAAACACATACAAACAAACTAGAATGTAACCTGGTCGCCAAAATCATCTCCACTCTTTGAATCAGAACATGCATTGTTAATTCAGAAAATATTCAGGAAAGTTAGTTGTCTAACATAACAAATATTATCTCTGTCTACACCCTCCTCTTCCCTCCCTCCCTCCCTCACCCTCCATCTCTGAGCAAGTGGAGTGTTGCGCAGCGCATTGATGTTGGGCTCTTTCGCCCCCAATTTTCACAGACTATAGTGGGCGTGGTGTTGGCAATGGGGATGGCGTCACCGGGAACGTGTTCTGTGTGTACATAGTAGCAAGACAACAACGTGCCTTTGACAGAAGAGACACAGGAGTCAGATCATCTAAGTCTGACACTTAGAGAAAGGACCAGGAACCGCTGCGAATTCAAACACCGAAGAAGAGACCAGAGGAGCTGACAAGGTGTTACAAAGAAAAAGGGATTCTGACATGCACTGGCAGAAATGTGAGTGTTTATTATGTTGATGATGAATATGACATTGACTCGCAGGCTACTAATAAGCCTAGATACGAATATTGTGATCATATAGCGGATGTTGTGACATTGACAATCAAATGCTATGTTTTGCATTCTCTTGCTGCTCAGTTTTGAACATCCATTCCTAATGTCTAAGTTACATTATTGTTTTGATGAATAAGTGACAAGTAGCCTACAAGTGAGGACTAACATTCAAAATAAATGAGGGTTGTTATAAAGTGGGTAGGCCTATATCATATCATACAACTGACTGCATCAAACTAATGTGAGATTATTAAAACGTTAATTCTAAGAAGTTAAGTCAACATTTACAGGCAATGATGAGAACAATAGCCTACTTTTGCGTATTGAAAACAGACAGCGGGGAAACCCTCTCAACCCTCGCCCTTGTTTGCGACATCTCAGTTCCCCTTTTAATGCTGGGTTTTGAAGGGGGAATCCGGATAGGCTATTTTACACAGGCAATAATGAACGTGATTTGCCAGTGCCGGCGATAGGCATAGTGTAGCAGTCAACTCTATGCAATATGTTAGTATACATAGTGCCACAGTCATTGAGGAAGTTCACTTAGTTTTCTCTGCTCGGCACCGCAGCATATTGAGCCAGCAAATAGAAAGGTCGTCGGAATCCCCGCCGCCCACGCGTATGACTAAATGGCCAGGGGTTTCCGCGATTGAAATATTACATTGCAACAACGTTCAGACAGAGTATCCCAGGCAGCACTGTCTCCTTGTCATGAATCGTTTAACTAACGTCCCAACTTTGACAACTGTAAAAATCGACCTTTGAAGATGTTTAGTTTAATAGGCTGATGTAAAGAACTTTCTGCACTGATATAACTATTTGTCTGCCTAATTATGTACTGTAACTCTAGGTTCAAATGGACTTGTAGAGTACTACATGTATTATTCTATACCCAAACTCAAGTAGCAATATGCTTTATAGAGCACTACATCACTGTGTAGGTGATATTACAGAATACATCTGGGACCTTTATTGCTTGCTTGGTGACAAAGAACATTGAGGACAGTTCTCCCTCTCTGTGGGTGTTTTAAAAGAAAGACTGATTTTGGACATGGACAGTAGACTGCCTTTAAGGGTTAATACCCGACTGTAGCCTATCCTGTATATGTAGGAGGGTTATTCTATCACCCAACATGCACTACTAGTCAAATATTTGCATGAGATTATTTTTGGGGAGGCACACCTGCTGTCTACAGTATGCACCAGTGGCCAGAGCTGCCCTTCCGTGTGTAGATGCCCTTTCTTTCTCACCCCTGTGAGGCATCCCCTCTATCAGTATTCATCCCTCCTACACTGTGGTGGAGGTTGAGCAATGACGTAAGGGGATTCACTAATGACTTTACAGTATCTGATGATGTATTGTATGAAGATGAACTCATTAGATACATTGGAATAAAGTCTTGAGATGGCCACAAGCCATTTTCAGTTTCATTTTACCAATATGTCATAGTTTGGCAAGTTGATTCTTATTTGGCCTATAACAGTAGTAGCAATACATTTTGAATAATATAATACAATAGGAGTCTCTTACAGTAATGTTTAAAATCTTTGTTATAAGGTATGAAAATTGCACATGTAATTGATGTAATTTTAGTTTAGCTAAAATTCCTTGGAATCTCCTCTTATTTTTAGTTGTGCAAGTGACAGTAGTCTGTTTTTTATTCCTTACTCAGCAAGACAGTAAACTGAGGAAAGAGAAAATAAATGAGGGAAAAAATTGAGAGACAAGTAAAACTCAAGTCCAAGAGAAGAGAGAGACTAGGAACAGTATGTTGATAACTTCTGGAGTTTCCACAACTGCAGAACAGAAAGGCAGTTCCTCCTTTGTATCCATTTGAGTGGCTTCAAGTGATACCAAACGTTCCTCGTTGTGAGAGGGATACGTAAAGTGATACCAAACGTTCCTCGTTGTGAGAGGGATACGTAAAGTGATACCAAGCGTTCCTCGTTGTGAGAGGGATACGTAAAGTGATACCAAACGTTCCTCGTTGTGAGAGGGATACGTAAAGTGATACCAAACGTTCCTCGTTGTGAGAGGGATACGTAAAGTGATACCAAACGTTCCTCGTTGTGAGAGGGATACGTAAAGTGATACCAAACGTTCCTCGTTGTGAGAGGGATACGTAAAGTGATACCAAACGTTCCTCGTTGTGAGAGGGATACGTAAAGTGATACCAAACGTTCCTCGTTGTGAGAGGGATACGTAAAGTGATACCAAACGTTCCTCGTTGTGAGAGGGATACGTAAAGTGATACCAAACGTTCCTCGTTGTGAGAGGGATACGTAAAGTGAAAACGCAACACACCCCTCACCCAGGCATTCACTATACTCTCGCTCTCAAGTCAGAGATTTCCACTGAAACTGTGTTGATGGCACTACAAAAGTATGTTTTTATCACTCCTTCCTATGTTCACCAAACCCCCTTGGGGAATAGATGAGACACCTGTAGCATTCAAATATGTTATTGCAACTAGACCAAAAACTCAGGCTCACACCCCAAAAAGCCCCCTTTCTATGGCTTGATTGTCTTCTAAGAAAAGGACAGGTGAAGTGAGATATCTGTGCGAAACTATCTACTCCATGACCACATTTATGAATCATCATGATAATAGTCAGACACTATGTTATGGGTACCAGCCCAGTCACACAGCAGAGCAGACATGGCCCACGTTTATATGTTCTCTCTTCACATCTGGCTTTGTAACGTGCTCTCGGCACACACAGCAGCGACAGGAAGGTGCTGTGGTTTACCACAGCCAGCGTAACGGAGCTAGACAGGAAAGAGTCACAGAAAATGTGCAGTGGCAAGCCTCCACATGGTAGGGGTTCTATTGAATCTATCTGTTAGTTCTGACCTCACAGCCTGTTTTCCTAATGGAATAGGTTCCTCAGAGCTCTCTCTCTACCTGTTTATGCTCCTCGGTGGAAATGTCGCTTTGTCTTTCACGTGCGGGGTGATGACTTCGAGGAAAAACTACCCTGCTTTGCCGCACACAAGCAATATCAAGCTGGAAACCTCAGATACCTATATTTTTCACCACTATCTCTCTTTCCTCTGGCTGCTGAATGGAACAGAAAGTGATGGGGAAAAGAGTAAAGATGATATCATAGATGAATCATGGGAAATCACAGAGCTGGAGGAGAATGGCCTCTTTTTGCCAATCCTTTCAATCCAAAAACTAAAGAATGAAGCGTTATCCAAAATTACCACATTACTTCATATTATGTCATAACACTATACCAAGAGCTTCAGCTGTGTCGCTTTGTAGTAATACATGTCTGATAAGAATAGTAGACCATTGTAGAAAAGCACCCCAATAGAGAACAAATGTCATGGTCGACTTCATGACTATCCACCAAAGATCATTCATTGTAACATTAACTCTGTCTCCACAGCACCGAAGGAGAAGCCGTGTTACACTCTTCCCACAGTGAAGAAACTCCTGGAGCAGAAGAGGAAGAGGGAGACCTCCTCGACGGCAACAACCAGTACCGGTGTCCCCACTGCCACTGTCCTCTCCCAACAGGTGTCAACACCAGAGAAGCCTACCTCAACAGGTGAGTACTGCTTGAAGCACCCATGTAAGCCCTTTGCAACCCAACCAGACCTGGGTCAAATACATTGTCAAATTATTCAAATACTTTTCCATTGACATTGACAGATGGGTTAACTTGTGACCCTCCCAGGTGTAGCCAGCAGCTACTCAGACATGGCAGTGGGGTATGAGAGATGGGGTCCTATGGATGAACACCAAGCCCTCTCGGCCATACATGAAGGTCCATTCTCCCCTATGGGGAACAATTACTTCTCCAGCCCATCCTCCTCAATGGACTACAGCCATACTCCAGCCTACAGCCCTCAGATGGCCTCCAGCTACAACACACAGCAGATTCAGGACTACCCAGACACCAGGATGCCTCAGCATTATGTAAGGAGGACTGGTTTCTCCAACAGAAGCATTTTGACATTACATCATTCTTTTGACTACTTGTTGTTCACGTGCTATTTAGTACATGAACAGTATGTGCTATAGCGTTTATGATGATACCAATTTTACCTTTACAGACGGAGTGTCCAGTGACCGAGGCTGTGTCTAGTTTGGTTCCTTCAGGGCCCCTGCAGACCGCTGTCTTCTCCTGGTCGTCGGGGGCCCTGGGCCCCACAGAGCCTGTCCAGCAGGTGTTTAGTGGCCAGATGGATGTCATTAAGCTGGAGGAAGCCAGGATGTTCCTCAGAGGGATGGACTACAGCAGAACCACCTGGCAGGATGACGACGGAGACACGTAAGTGTGTGTGACATCAGCTTGTGACCTGATGTTGAGAAAGTAGACATGACTAAGTTTAAGAAAATGTTAAGAGAAACCTGGCAAATGTCTTAGGTCTCATGACACTTGACATTTTCGACTGTAGGTGTCACCTGAAACCAGTTTCTCACGTTGTATTGTCTTGTCAGGATTCTGCATATCTACACAGCCAAGGGCCTGAGGGAGTATGCATTCGCTGCAGCAGAGAGACTTGCTGAGCTGGGCAGGCTAGACTCCAAGGAACACAAGGGGAAGGTATGCACCAAGAAGACACTTCTTTAGAGAACACAGGATTGAGTTCAACACAAATGAGATGCTTCCTCTAAAATAAATGTGTGGATGCCACACATAGTGAGCCTTAGTGTAATTGCATTAACCCCCCCCACCACTCCTGTATACCAGACTGCTTTGCTGGTGGCGGTGACTGCTAACCATCCGGAAATCGTCCAGGATCTGTTGACTTTAGGAGCGGATATAAATGCCTGTGATGTCAAAGGTCAAACAGCACTTCATCTTGCTGCCACCTATGGCTTCCCCAGGGTTATGCAGGTAAACCAGCAGCACTGCCTTCAACCAAATGTATCATCTGTTAGGGCTCAATCTAGATAAATAACAGAATGATGAGAATAACCAATTTCAATCTTTGGATCTGTATTTGTAGGTTATTCTCTCCATTGGGCCTGGAGTGAACCTGGAGGCTCGCAATTTTGAAGGTAACATCCAGCTTATGTCAAATGAGAACAACACATCCATTACTCAAAAGACATGACAAACGATATAATAAGACAACAGAATAAGTAATAACAATAGAATAAACTATTTTCCCACTCCTGTCTCAGGTCTGACTCCTCTGCACTGTGCAGCCATCTCCCACAGTAGCACCATGAAGACTCTCTCCTCCCTCTCCTCCACGGGGCTGGGTGATGCCAGCCTCCATGCCCTGGCAGAGGAGAAGCTCTCCTGGCTGCAGATGCTACTCAACACCGGAGCCTCTCTGACCAGCCAGGTACTGAATGAACTACTTAAATGTAACCTACAAGAGTTAGTATTTTAGAGCCAGTGATCAACAAGTGGTGCCAGTACTCAATAAGTAGAAAACACCATCTATACCTCCGTCCTCCCAAGACAATGGCATGGTTCATTTTGGTAGAAAATAAATCAACTCTGGAGCTATTAGTCAGATTTTTGTCTACCCAACCTCACACCTGCAAAAATCTTGAATGGGTTTTGAATATTTTCCTCACTTTCGGCGCGTTGCGGTTTCATTTCGAGGCTTCATACAGTGTTTTCCTCTGTTTCCAGGAAATCAAAAGTAACAAGACTGTTCTTCACCTGGCTGTGAAGGAGGGGAACATCCAGCTGGTTCGCCATCTGCTGAAGACCCCCCTGGACAACATGAGGGACTTTGTCAACATGAAGGTCAGTGCTGCTGTGAGATTGTCTGCTCTTCAAAGGTGTAGAGAAACTGACCTGTGTCCTGAGAGACTCCATGAAAAGAGAAAGGAGAGGTAGAACATCTTCAGCAGTGTGTGAAAAGGTGAAAGGAAAAGAGTGAAAAGAAAGGGAGACTCATCGACAGTGTGTGCATATCTAATTATTGCCATAGTGTTGGTCTATACTCACAGCTTCATGATTCCCTTTACCTCCTCACCGGCAGGCACATGGTCATACTGCGCTGCATATGGCTGCTGGTCTCCATGGCAGCCCACACCAAGAGGAGATGCTGAGGCTGCTGCTGGGCCGAGGGGCCGACCCCAGCATCCGCAACCTGGAGAACGACCAGCCTGCACACCTGCTGCAGAGTGGACCCCACGGGGAACAGGTGAGCAGTCAGACAGACAGACAGCAAATGGCCATTTTGTTTCATTCATGTAATCTCAGCTCACCTATCCCTGTCCCATCTGTTTTCAGCTCAAGCTCATACTGAAAAAGCGAAGTGCTTCCTCTCGTCGACGTGTAATGTCCTTACAGGACCAAGAGTGACCCGGACTAGTTTTTATGTCCCTGTGTATCCCTCCACCTCTTTTCAGAGGAAGTACTGAAGGTCTGTACTGTAGGTTGAATCCAGACATCTGTACTTCCAAGAGGGAGGGATTCTAGCGTATCTTCATGTGAGGATTTTTAAACACCACAAATCTCTAATATATACTAGGGCATTCACTTTGAAACTATATGTTTGATTGACATGATTTTGGTCACTATCTGAATTCAGTTCTGAATTTAATGGCTAGCTAGTAATGAGCAATGGTAACTGATATTACTGTCACTCAGTACAACCTTGATTTCTATGAAATCGTTTACATTATATTCAAAGCTGCACAGACTCATTGTGTGAGTACTCCCCAGCCCGGAAGCCCTCTTTAGAGGTATATCTGAGGAGGGTTTCTAGGCCACCACCCCCACTCATTCTCTTGTCAAAACTTCCCACCATGGTCAGAAATCATATTGGTTTGTTGAAAGGTGGTTGTTGTTTCACTAAGCATGTGACACAGTGTACCATTGTGCTCATGCTTTCAATGTCTTTTATAACTTAACTAGGTCTTTTCTTTTTATATTTGATATGCTCACAGTGCTCATTGAATAGCTAATGTATTGTCAGTGGTGGAAAAAGTGCTCAAAAGTCATACTTGAATAAAAGTCAAGATACCTTAATAGAAAATGACTCAAGTAAAAGTGAAAGTCACCCAGTAAAATACTACTTGAGTAAAAGTAAATATACTTAGGTATCAAAAGTAAATTGAATTGCTAAAATTTACTTTTTTTAAATTTACAGATAACCAGGGGCACACTACAGCACTCTGACATTAATTTACAAACAAATCATTTGTGTTTAGCGAGTTCTTCAGATCAGAGGCAGTAGGGATGACCAGGGATGTTCTCTGTTTAGTGAGTCCGCCAGATCAGAGGCAGTAGGGATGACCAGGGATGTTCTCTGTTTAGTGAGTCCGCCAGATCAGAGGCAGTAGGGATGACCAGGGATGTTCTCTGTTTAGTGGGTCCGCCAGATCAGAGGCAGTAGGGATGACCAGGGATGTTCTCTGTTTAGTGAGTCCGCCAGATCAGAGGCAGTAGGGATGACCAGGGATGTTCTCTGTTTAGTGGGTCCGCCAGATCAGAGGCAGTAGGGATGACCAGGGATGTTCTCTGTTTAGTGGGTCCGCCAGATCAGAGGCAGTAGGGATGACCAGGGATGTTCTCTGTTTAGTGGGTCCGCCAGATCAGAGGCAGTAGGGATGACCAGGGATGTTCTCTGTTTAGTGAGTCCGCCAGATCAGAGGCAGTAGGGATGACCAGGGATGTTCTCTTGATAAGTGCATGAATTGGACCATTTCTCTGTCAAAATATAACAAGTTCTTTTGGTTGTCAGAAAAAAAGTATGGAGTAAAAATAACATTATTTTCTTTAGGAATATAGTGAAGTAAAAGTAAAAGTAGTCAAAAATATAAATAGTAAAGTACAGATACCCCCCAAAACGACTTAAGCAGTACTTTAAAGTATTTTTACTTAATTACTTTACACCACTGTATATTGTCTCATTCATACTATGACTTATGGAAAGAACATTTTATATTTACTGTGTAAAGGGAATATGGTGATATTGACAACACATGCTATATAAAATTATATAACATATCAGTGTATACAATGTAGTACCAGTAGTATTTATTTCTTAAAGGGCATTATAGGAGGAGTATTTCAGTTATGACTTATTTCACCTTCAACCAATCAGGTATTTTCAAACATGACTCATGATTGAAAATACCACAACATGTTTTGTGGTGACAAGAAAACATCCATCACTTACTCATCTACCTTTTATGACTGTTTTTTTCCTTCTTTTTAATCTCCAATGAGGTAGCATGCATGTGCCCTTTGAAATAATGTTGTAGTGAATATACCACTTCATCACTGTCAGTGGCATTAAAAATGTAATAAAAAAAACATCTCATTGGAGATATGACACAACATTTCCCCAGACTTATAGAAGAAATGATTTTCAAATGTGATTTCCCCTAGTTTTGGTACCTGGGCAGTCAGTCTAGGAACATACAGAGATGTCTTTATGTGTTCCTAGGTCTAAATCATAGGTGAGTTAACATGAGGGAGAATAACTAATGTTATCATTTAAAATTGGTACTAGAGAATCTGTTGATTTTGGCTGCATGGTTCCATTTTGTTCAAAGTTTCTGGACTATATAGTACTTGGACAGTTTGTAACAGTGTAATACTGCTGTTACTATTCACTGAATGTATCCTTCTGATTTACTGAATTGCCTGATTTTCTGAACTTAACGCTGGCATTAAATCTGTTCTTCAAATATCTTTATTTGTCATCTATTTTATACTCCATTTTACATCACATGTATGTATTGATAAATGTTCAGATTAAAAAATATGGGAAATAACTGTAAACAATACATCAATAAGACCTGTGCATACAGGGTGATTTTTATTGCAGCAGCTGTCTTATTGGTTAGCTCTGGTGAGAATCACTCATTTCCTTTTGGTTAACTGTTACGCCATTGGCTCAGTATCAGGGATTACTAGTGCTACATACAGGTAAATAAAAATAGCTGAAGAAAACAGACATTGTACTTTCAGCAAGTTAGAAACAGCTCTAAATAATGATAATACAGACATTTTATTTGCAGGTAGTTACTGTGCCTTCTTATCTTAATGTATTGACCTTTTCATTATGCTTAAACTCATACACTTTTAAAATGCCCGCTCCGTCAACCCAAGGTAATACCTTTTTAGTGCTTTGAATGATTCTACTCGTGCAATGTAACTTAAAATGCAATAGAAGAAAGAAAAAGGCCATTGACATACAATACTATACTGGTAGCACCCTCTTACAGACCCCAGAGAATAACAGGAGACTTCATTCCTGCTTCTGTTTCAAATTGCTGTAAAATTAACATTTGACATGGGGTTGACATTCTTCTCATTGTTACCTAGAACACAACCACCCACGACAATCCACTTAATGCCATCACAAATGACAGCAGATCGATCCTGAGCCAACCGTCAGTAAAACACAGTGGGATAATGGGGTTGGGTTGATATCTTAATTCATGCTTGAGGTTATTAATAGGTCCAACGTGAAATCCTAAATGTAAAAGACCTGTCTCACACGACTGGATAATAAAATTGTAGATTTCTAAAGTGCATTGAGAGTACTATGAAGTAAAATGAGACATGCAATCAACTTTCTTGGGTGTGCATGAAGTCAAAAGCAAGGAACAGAGAGAGCACAGCATTCAGTTCTGTTTCAACACTACCCACATCATGATATACATTTACAGTGCACCTGAAAGCTGATCTTGGGCTAGGTATGTTTTTTTGCTTTTAGTGCAGATTGGGGTAAGGATTAACCCCAAAATCAGCACTGAAGGCTACTTTACATTCTCTCCTAGGCAAGGTAGATTGATAGCACCTAATACACAAGTAACAAAGACGGTTAAGAGTCACATCTTCATCTTGGCTTGATATACATTTTATTTAAATCAAGAATGACAATTCCGTCATTCTTCTGGTCAGCTTGGGCTGGGTGTGCACCATTACTTGATGTTCCAATGGGCGCTGGTGTGTGTCAGCCATAAACAAGTGAGTGTGTGTTATTGTGTGTGTTGGCCTCTCTCTGGCCTCTCTGCGGCACCTCCCATGATGACTCTCCCTCGCCTCCATGCACACTTTGTCTATACTGTTGGAGGTGGCACTGCAACACAAGAACACAAGAACACAAGATAGAGGACAGTGTGTTATTTTTCTCTCTCACTAAATATCACTAATATTTTGTATGTAAGAAAATGTTTGAGAACTCTAATGGGTTAGGGCTCTCTCTTTCTCTCTCTCTCTTTCTCTCTCTCTCTCTCTCTCTCTCTCTCTCACCATCTGTCTTTGGTATTTGGGTGCCTGCTGTATTAGAGCTGAAGATGAGAAGACAAGAGAAGACAGTTATTCACTCTGACACAAGGAGAGAAAGGGAATTAAAGGAAGCAATCCTGGATAGTTCTGACAGTTCAGTTCTCCTCAAAGCTTTGTGGAGACAACCACAACGTAACCAAGATCATGTGTGTTCTGACCAAAGAGAAGGTATTTTAGACGGATTAGGTCAACTGTATCCATGCACAGAAGGGGCTGTGGCCACAAAGCTTTGACAATCACAGGATTCAATTTGGGGCAAAATGCAGTGATCTGTCAGGATCTTCCCAATCAGTGTCCTCTCTCAAAGGGTAGGGGAGAGGGAGAGACTGGGTCGGCATGCCATTGGCTGTAAACATACACTCTTTGAGGCCATCCACCCACACTGCCAACCCATGCAACAACAACCTCCATTTTCAACCAGAGCCCCCCAAAAAGCCCTAATGCAGGACATTTCCTTAATATTGTTTGTTTGACAGGAACACTTGATTTTCAAAAATGCCAAAGATGGCATAGAGTTAGACTACTAGACTATCTTGAGACATTTGACTGTAATATGATGCTCTGTATAAGGGTGACTGCTTAATTAGTTGAATGGCTGGGCAGTGTTGTTGGATTTAGGGAGGGAGGGCGGGACTGTAATATCTTAACCAATAGGCAGCATTCAGACATAAGATCCACTGTGGGAGGGGAGAGAGGAGGAAAGGACAGACATGGTAACAGTAAAATAGTATTAGTAAAGCCATCCTGTATTTGGTGGGGACTCCTCTTCCAAAGTCTGATGCATTCCACATGCACAGGCGGAGCAACTGCCAAGCCATGTACAAACTCTTACTTGGAAGACGATTTTGAGCATGTGAGTTTTTTACCTGTTGAAGAGATGAAAAGTTACAGTAACCTTCAGAGAGTTACGGGTGAGCATGTGACGGACTAGGCGGAGTGTGTGGAAGTATACTTACTAAGAGCTATTAGGATACCAGACACAAACAAGATCACACCAATGATGACCCCTGTAGTTCGAAGTGTCTCATAATCTGAAACCACAAAAAAAATCTATAATCATGACCATTAGTAGTAGTAACATGGTACAACTCACATGCCATATATGGTGTGACTCAAATAACAAATGAATCCATTCAGATGAATTCACTCACCATATTCAAAGTCACTCTGATCATGAAGCATCGATTCTGTACAGAAAACACAAATTATTAATCAGAATCATCCACATTAGGCCTAATAACAAGGTTCTAACATTATGTAATATAAGTTATAAAAAATGTCAGAATCTTGCAGTGCTGGAGTAGTAAACAGCCAATAGACCGAGTCCAAACTCATGGGCACGCCCTTTTTGGGATGGGAGTCGGTTCAGCACCATGGACAGCAGAACTCGAACAGTTTTGGGAAAACGTCGGGATATGAGTAGCCTAATGTGGACAGATTTTGCTCTCGTATTTATTACTGATTCTAAATTGGCATACTCATGATAGCGATGAAAGCAATTGCAATTTGAGTTAGTGCGTTATTTTTTCTTAATGTGATCACACGAATAGACCAACTGCAAATAAAATCAACGCGCTACACCAACAGGAATATCTTATGCGTAAATCTTCCAGTTTACTAGGCGTTATCTAAAAGACGACAACAGCTGTCTCCGTGCTGCTTGACTGCGGAGCGCTGATCAATGCAGGGTCTTTGCTCAGCAGAAAAGACCGCCCACAGAAAGTGGGTTAGAAGCGCACGAGAGGCGTTCAATACAATGCGATTTACAAGACAATCAATCAAGTTGCATGTACCGATTATACATATCCGATGAGTTCAAAAATAGAACAATCCTAATAATTGTTAATACAATATTTTATTTTATACACTAAAGTGCTGTCCGCACCCCAGGTGTTGAACTATGCTAACATCTTCAGATGAGAGCTCCCAGCCACAGAACTAGTAAATATGCTAAATCTTGACTTTAACGAGCAGTAGGCTATAAAATCATCTTGGCAGCACTTAAACAGAGCGTCGACAATGCGGCTTTATGTTGCTGAACCCCCACTTTATGTAATGGCTTAGTTGGCGCTTTCAACTTCTCCCCAGCGCACTACCCCTCCCCTCTTGCACCCTGATGGGCAAGCCAACACACCATTCACAAATTATAAGAAAACCATACATTTACAAAAAATACAGTGAGTATTAGGTAATTTGAAAAATAATAAGCAATAGGTCCATAGATTAAATGGAAAGGGATCCAAAACATAGGAAAAGTAGCCTAGACTGTAATGGCGCTCTAGCAGCAATGCACCAATTGTTCATCAATTCCATGAAATAGAAATTGATGGAATGAGTCTAGGAGCAAGCTTAGCCTAAATAATTGATGTGCAAGAACAGCCTGAGCAAAAAACCTGTACATAAAACACTGAACTGAAGAACAAACAAAACATTATGAAACTCACTAGTAGTTTCAATTGTTTTGGTCTTTTTAAATGTAAAGATCCCTTAGCATAGGCTACATTCAGAAAAAGACAAACCTCCTTGAGTTGACATGACTGCAGTGTGGATATACTGTGTCTTTGTCTGCTGAGTCTCTCTTGCGCCCCGATGCAGGTTTTCAGGTCAGCGGACAGAAAATGGGAAGACGCGCACTTTTGAGGTGTGGAGTAGGATAGGAAGAAAAGAAAGAAAACTGCGGCTCAATAAAGTAAATTGCAAACACTTAGAACGCACGAGGGTCCTCTGGTGGTGACGCACAGACACTGCATTTGGTTATAGGCTATTCAATGCTGCAGCCTCAGTCTATTGAGGTATCCCCCAAAGACTGTGAAGAATAAAAATGTGCCTGCCAATGCCGATGGTTTTCTACTGCACTCGAGTAGCCTGCTATCATTATGCCCTGAGGAGGCGTGGGAAACTGCGAGGGGAGGAATGCGCTAACAGGTCTCTCCTCCTGTAATGCGGCACGAGGAGGGAAGATACCCCTAGCAACAGAGCAACAAGGGAGAGGCTGTGCACAAAGGAATTCCCATCTTCTCATCTATATAAAAATACACAGAGTAAATGTATAGTAAAGAAGAAAACATCTGCAAGTCCCTGATGGTGTAGGCAGAAAATGCATGTGATATTTTGATCATTTTGCCTCCAGTTTAATAAGCTACATTATTTCACAAGGTATGCCGTAGCCTATATTTGAGTGACCAAGATCATTTAGGGAAATTCTTAATTTCAAATATTTTTCTAATGGCATGATAAAAAGGTTTTTTATGCAGTCAACCCCCCTCTTCTTTTGAACGTGGCCACTTTCCGAGATAAAAATAAATCTAACACTATTGAAAAACTGTCTTTGAAAGGTCCCCTCCCTCATCCATTCTGCAGCTAGACCTCCTTTGGCCAAGAATATATCAATAACAGTTATTTTCATTATAAAATGATAGGCTACAGCATGTTTGATGTTGCTGCACTATTGCCTGCAGAAAGGTGCAACATCAGCAAAACGGGTGTGCTGCATACCCATTAGAACTGCGCTACTGGGACAAGACCGTGCCAGTGATTGACAGGGAGACTGTCTACGCCAGTGACTGACAGTGGGAAAAGTTGGAACACAACACACAATTACCCATGTACATCACTTTATTTCAGCGTGGAAATATTACAATTTAAAATAGCCATAGTCAAGTTATAACTTACAAAAATCGCTTGTGTCTATCACGTATGACAGGTGTAATATATAGCCTACAATTAAACAACCCTACTGCACCAACCAATTATGTCGTCAAAATACTGTCGCTGTAGATTAATTCATATAGAAAAAAAGAGAAAAGCAAAAAAAGATGTCAAGAGAACATATCAGCAGGATGGAATTTAAAAAAGGAGCCTTGTGCTCTGGGAGACGGCCATAGTAGCACTCTACTGTCCGATGCTGCCGCCTGGTGGCGAGACTTCACATCACTTGGGACCTGAGAGCAGATAGGTGTCATGAGGTGTCATGAGATGTATTGGTTTCATAAATAAAAATGATACATACAAATCAGACATTTGATAAAGACCAATATGGCAATGAAAACAAAGATATAGATGATTTTTACTTGTCACAGCCCCTGCCTCTGCCTCAGGTACTCCAGCAGGCCTAAGAGAGGAAAATTGAAAACAAACTAACAGGTAAACCACTAGAGCAAAATCACTACTTGGACAGTGATTAAAAAGTTTCCAGTACCTAACCAAGCCATCTAAACACTAAAACATATGGGGGAAATGTATTAAAAATCAAACTGAGTACTGAAGCTTCTAACTGTTAAGAAACTTCTAAAAAAGATCCTCTTAAGAGTCTAGAGATGACACTTTAATAGCCTTACAATGAATTCAGTCAAGGTCTTCTCTGCCATGTTATCAACACTGTATCTCTTCTTTGCCCAACTTACCGTGACTTCGGACTTGATTTGCATGGGCATTTCCGGCCTGCAGAGAGAGAGAGAAATTAGTGTGAAAAAGAGCTACTATGATGGAAAGCTGATATACTCTGATGATAGCCTGAGCTGACAGGACTCTCTCCATCCTAGATGTCAAAGACACATGCCTGCTAAACTAACACTAGAATCTGGAATGAAGATACTGCCTGCTAAACTAACACTAGAATGAAGATACCGCCTGCTAAACTAACACTAGAATGAAGATACCGCCTGCTAAACTAACACTAGAATGAAGATACCGCCTGCTAAACTAACACTGGAATGAAGATACCGCCTGCTAAACTAACACTAGAATGAAGATACCGCCTGCTAAACTAACACTGGAATGAAGATACCGCCTGCTAAACTAACACTGGAATGAAGATACCGCCTGCTAAACTAACACTGGAATGAAGATACCGCCTGCTAAACTAACACTGGAATGAAGATACCGCCTGCTAAACTAACACTGGAATGAAGATACCGCCTGCTAAACTAACACTAGAATGAAGATACCGCCTGCTAAACTAACACTGGAATGAAGATACCTCCTGCTAAACTAACACTAGAATCTGGAATGAAGATACCTCCTGCTAAACTAACACTAGAATCTGGAATGAAGATACCGCCTGCTAAACTAACACTAGAATGAAGATACCGCCTGCTAAACTAACACTAGAATCTGGAATGAAGATACCGCCTGCTAAACTAACACTAGAATGAAGATACCGCCTGCTAAACTAACACTAGAATGAAGATACCGCCTGCTAAACTAACACTAGAATGAAGATACCGCCTGCTAAACTAACACTAGAATGAAGATACCGCCTGCTAAACTAACACTAGAATGAAGATACCGCCTGCTAAACTAACACTAGAATGAAGATACCGCCTGCTAAACTAACACTGGAATGAAGATACCGCCTGCTAAACTAACACTGGAATGAAGATACCGCCTGCTAAACTAACACTGGAATGAAGATACCGCCTGCTAAACTAACACTAGAATGAAGATACCGCCTGCTAAACTAACACTAGAATGAAGATACCGCCTGCTAAACTAACACTGGAATGAAGATACCGCCTGCTAAACTAACACTAGAATGAAGATACCGCCTGCTAAACTAACACTGGAATGAAGATACCGCCTGCTAAACTAACACTAGAATGAAGATACCACCTGCTAAACTAACACTGGAATGAAGATACCGCCTGCTAAACTAACACTGGAATGAAGATACCGCCTGCTAAACTAACACTGGAATGAAGATACCTCCTGCTAAACTAACACTAGAATCTGGAATGAAGATACCTCCTGCTAAACTAACACTAGAATCTGGAATGAAGATACCGCCTGCTAAACTAACACTAGAATGAAGATACCGCCTGCTAAACTAACACTAGAATCTGGAATGAAGATACCGCCTGCTAAACTAACACTAGAATGAAGATACCGCCTGCTAAACTAACACTAGAATGAAGATACCGCCTGCTAAACTAACACTAGAATGAAGATACCGCCTGCTAAACTAACACTAGAATGAAGATACCGCCTGCTAAACTAACACTAGAATGAAGATACCGCCTGCTAAACTAACACTGGAATGAAGATACCGCCTGCTAAACTAACACTGGAATGAAGATACCGCCTGCTAAACTAACACTGGAATGAAGATACCGCCTGCTAAACTAACACTAGAATGAAGATACCGCCTGCTAAACTAACACTAGAATGAAGATACCGCCTGCTAAACTAACACTGGAATGAAGATACCGCCTGCTAAACTAACACTAGAATGAAGATACCGCCTGCTAAACTAACACTGGAATGAAGATACCGCCTGCTAAACTAACACTAGAATGAAGATACCACCTGCTAAACTAACACTGGAATGAAGATACCGCCTGCTAAACTAACACTGGAATGAAGATACCGCCTGCTAAACTAACACTGGAATGAAGATACCGCCTGCTAAACTAACACTGGAATGAAGATACCGCCTGCTAAACTAACACTGGAATGAAGATACCGCCTGCTAAACTAACACTGGAATGAAGATACCGCCTGCTAAACTAACACTGGAATGAAGATACCGCCTGCTAAACTAACACTAGAATGAAGATACCGCCTGCTAAACTAACACTAGAATGAAGATACCGCCTGCTAAACTAACACTAGAATGAAGATACCGCCTGCTAAACTAACACTAGAATCTGGAATGAAGATACCGCCTGCTAAACTAACACTAGAATGAAGATACCGCCTGCTAAACTAACACTAGAATGAAGATACCGCCTGCTAAACTAACACTAGAATGAAGATACCGCCTGCTAAACTAACACTGGAATGAAGATACCGCCTGCTAAACTAACACTAGAATGAAGATACCGCCTGCTAAACTAACACTGGAATGAAGATACCGCCTGCTAAACTAACACTAGAATGAAGATACCGCCTGCTAAACTAACACTAGAATGAAGATACCGCCTGCTAAACTAACACTAGAATGAAGATACCGCCTGCTAAACTAACACTGGAATGAAGATACCGCCTGCTAAACTAACACTGGAATGAAGATACCTCCTGCTAAACTAACACTAGAATGAAGATACCGCCTGCTAAACTAACACTAGAATGAAGATACTTCAGCAACTGATGTGTATAGAAGTTGGAATATTACAAGACCCTATCCTATCCAGTAAAAAATATCCAAACTAACTGCTTGATTATTCTAAATGATTATTTGGACAGAACACTAAAGACCCAAAGCCTTCTCTTTGCACATGTGCAGTAGCAGGAGAGAGGGCACTCCCTCTGTCCCCTGTGATGTCTATGACTAATGTATGGGCTGATTAATGTAATGGATGCCTGGAGTAAGAGTTAGGGTGGGTGGAGGTCTCCAGCTATGCCTGGGATGGGGTGGATGAGGTCAAGGGCAGGAGATGAGGAGGGAGGGGACAAGGCTGCATAGTGTCCAGGCCAGTTTTAGTCAGTGCCCTAGATGTGAAGATGTCTACAGGGTAGAGAGGTGTAGGGTGTCCTGGGGGTCTGGGCGTTGTGCAAGGCATGTTGGCCTGCATCCCAGCCCCCAGCAAGTAACTGATCCCAGGCTTGTTTATAAGGACTGGACTGGTAAAGAGGGGCTGTCCAATGGATCAGCATGTTGAACAGTGCAGAACTACAATAATTATGGAATGAGATTGGTACAGTAGAAATAAACGTATGGGACTAATCACATTTTATTTCAATGGGTAATTTCAATAGAAGTGTAATACTTCAAATGGTATTTTAAGTATAACCGTAGTTGGGCCGACAGACTTACTGACGATGAGGACAATGCCCATGACAAACAGTACCACAGCGAAGATCAGTCCACCGATCCTCAGAGATTCATAGTCTGAAACAGAAACACATTTTTATCCCTACACACTAAGGCCCATTACTACAGAACATGTGCAAAGCACAGTGTAACTTAAAACATCTTATTCAGTACATACGCAAAGCTATGCAATTATGACACCATCAATCACATTCCTGAGACAATTCAAACATACACTCCTACTGTATATGCCACGATTGATAAATCCATCAGGTTCACATCTATAGATATCTATATTCTGATTGATATTACTGCCTCAAACATAGAAGGATATTCACTGTAAGAGCTGATATCATATAATGTGTCTGTGAATGCATAGACCTACTGAAGACAGGATAGAGCAATGAACGGGTTTGATGGCAGAATCTCTATTATGGTTGTGATGTGTTTAGAAATGAGACTACTACAGCAGAGTGCGAGGGACTAGAACTGTTTGCCAGTTGAACTCCGGAAGCGTGGCCCGATGGGTCAATGTTTTCCGACGCTCCTGGAAAAATGGAGGGAAAACGCGAGCCCGTCTTGACCTCCCAGATATTTCCTGAGAAGTGTCACGTTCGCCCCCAGTGGAGTTAGTCCATGTTGATCCATCCCCCACTCACCGTAGTGAAACGCAGCATCATAGTCTGGGGCGGGGAATACATGAAAACCAGATACATTTAGTGAGTGACCGCATTTTGTAGAATGTTATTATTCACAGTTATTCAATCTACATTGAAATTGCAGCTATAGTATTAAAAAAGGGACATTAGACCACTTGTCCCCTCGCCAGCCAAAGCAGATTGAAGACAGAGCTGCGCATGAGGCCAGATGGAATGCATTGTAAAGGATCCACTGGGAGACTTCTAAAACATTGTGTCCCTAGTGGGAATTACATCTCCTTTAAAATCACACGCATTCATAGTGGTCCCTTTCAATAGAAACTTACACACCATGTTCGGAGCTAAACTAATTCAAACCTCAACTGAGTTGAGTGCAACTGGTGTGAAAAAGGCAAGTAACCAAAAAGTATGTGATTTAACTCTTTGCCAACATGCTCTTTAAAGTGAAATACAATTGGTACAATAATGTTCATTTGAAACAACAAGAAACCTTTACCTTTTTCATCCATCGTCAATGCTGGAAAACAAAAGACAGAAAGCATTAGTGATTGACAGACATTAACTCTGTGTGCTTGGTGTGAACTACGAAGCTTTTATAACTGGTTTTAGGCTCTATTTACTTTCAGAACTGTAGTCAAGTGTTCCAGAGGTTTACATTGAATGTAAATAATGACTACTATACACATGATAATAAAGACTGGTTGTACTTTTCTATGCCTTAAAAAAAAAAATGGTCCACTTGTACTGAAGGTTAAGGAATGGGGCATGCACTTACAGATTACACCACTGGGTGATGTGATACACAGTGCATGCTTTTAAATACAATCTGGCAACACTCAGGTGGCTCTCTCCTCATAAGAGTAAAGGGGAAGCAGCAAAATGCAGTGTACAATAAGCAGCTCTGTTGAAAGCAGTGGAAATGCTAATGCTACAATGATGCAGGACACCACAGAGTCCTGATGCATTAATAACCATACCCACTCTGCAGTCATTTCCTAAGGCGAGTGACCCATGTCAGCTCAAGTAGGTGCTGTAATAAAGCAGACTTCACTGTGTGTGTGTGTGCGCGCGCACACGCACGTTGGCTTGTGCAGAGCGAGTAACCACATCTTTCCTCACAATACCATTAAGAATCTAAATCACATGGATGTCACGTTATCTGGATCACCAAACAACAAATAAATGACTCCTGCTTCGTTGAGTACAGAGGTAATAGAACCACTTCTTGAAGATTCCAAGGTGTAGTACAATAATCACTGCTCAGCTCTAACAAGGAAATGCTCCTCTGATTGGCTCATCTCGTATCTGCTGACATTTTCATTTTTTCTTCTAAAGGATGTCATAGAACGACAACCCGAGCCAGCAGGGCTTTTTATGGTGCAGTAGATAAGCCTAATGTCCGACAAACACTTCCGTTTGGTGTCATTCCTCTCCATTACCAGGGGAACTCATATCCTGCCCAAATCACCCTGTTGACTGTGGAGAAAAACTACTAATGTAGGGCAATCTGCTCAGGAACAAGTCAGCACAACACAACCCAAAGTGCAGTGTAGGACTGCCTAGCGCCACATGCTACTACAATATGGGAGGCTTGGCTGCACACCAAATGACCGATTACTAAAATCCCTCACATGAGAAAAAGGCTAATCCTGGCCAGGAAAGCAAAGGCTCTTTCTTACACCAGTCTAGATGAGCCCATTTCAAATGAACTGGATTTAATCATAACTTGAAATCCTTACACAATAGTATGTAAATATAGTTGCGCAATATGTAAGTACAGACAGAGCAAAGCTAGTTACTCTGCAGAGAGCCATACTCTAGGGCAGGGGTATCAAACTCATTCTATGGAGGGCCTAGTGTCTGCTGGTCTTTGCTTTTTCCTTTCAATTAAGACCTAGACAACCAGGCGAGGGGAGTTCTTTACTAATTCGGGCGGAGTGAAAACCCAGACACTCGGCCCTGAGAAAAAGGCTAATCCTGATTGAAATGAGTTCGACACGTGTGCTCTATGGCAGAGTTTCCCAAACTCTGTCCTGATACCCCGATGATGAGATATTTCAATCAAAAACCAAAATGTGCACCCAGAGGAGACCCCAGGACTGAGTTTGATGAAACCCTGCTCTAGGGCAACTGACCAGCCAATAACAAATATGTCTATGCATTCTCAGTGCCCATTCCAAAACAGACAGCATGTTTCTCATTCCTTTATGACAACACTGAGGCATCCAATAAAACAAACTTACCTGGCATGTCCCTGCCTATAGATGACCCTGTTAGTATAGACAGACCAGCTCATTCTTTAAATCACTGGCACTCTTAAGACACTACAAGTTTGCTAAAATATGACACTACACACTTTCCTTTATCACACTGCAGTGTCTCCCCTACATGCATTGGCTGACACTGTAAAATAATAAATACATTATATATGCCCCAGGAACCACCCCCTCCCTCACTAACTCTGCCACCACTGCTGAAAAACACCACACTGTGAATGACCTCTCCAGTTTCTCTACAGACAGCCATACTCTAGGACAGGGTTTCCCAACCCCACCCACCCCCAGACATTTCACACTTTTGTTTTAACCCTAAATGGACACACCTGGTTCAATTAGTCAACTAATCAACAACTAATCAACAACTAATCATCAACTAATCATCAACTAATCATCAACTAATCATCAAGTAATCATCAAGTAATCATCAACTAATCACCAACTAATCATCAACTAATCATCAACTAATCATCAACTAATCATCAACTAATCATCAACTAATCATCAAGCCTTTGACTAATTGAATCAGGTGTGCCCATTTAGGGTTAAAACAAAAGTGTGAAATGTCTGGGGGGGCTAGAGGAAAGGGTTGAGAAACCCTGTTCTAGAGTATGGCTGTCTTGAAGCCCCGGACAAAAACACCAAGTTCAACTCATCGAGGATTCAATGTTTAGTTGACAAGTTGAATCCGGTTTGTTAGTCCAGGGCTACAATAAAAATGTGTAGTGTAAAAAACAAGGGTTATTAGAGGACTGGAGCTGGGAAACACTGCTCTTGGGCAACTGATAAGCCAACAACAAAGATGGCCATGCATTCTGTGTCCATTCCAAGGCTGACTGACTGCATTTCTCATTCCTTTGGCACAACTGAGGAATCCAATGCACTGCAAACTTACCTGGCATCTCCCTGCCAAATCCTGACCCTGTTAGTACAGACAGACCAGTTCATTCTTTAATCACTGGCACTCTGAATAAACATTACACTTCCCTCAACGACAATGTGAACGCTCCTCAGTCACCATTCAAGTGCTGGGGTCAAGTATTTTGAGAGAGAAGCTCAAACAAAAAAAACAGTGAGAGGGAAAAGCTCACCCAAAGCAGCAGGAACACAGGAGCAGAAGGCCACCAACAGAGAGAGATCCATGTCACCTGGAGACAAAGGGAAACAACCACCAGAAACATGAAGGACCTCCCAAAGACAAGAGACTGAAAGTGTAGGAGAAAAATGGCAAAACAGAAAGCAAATACTTTAGTTGAGAACCAAGTTCAATCCCCTGGGGGGACTCAAGTTGATACATGACAATTACATATTTCAAGCATAATGTAATGGAAAGACTTCTGGGCTCATAATGAGGAAACATAACAGGCTTACACAGTTGTCCTGACCAGAAGAGTGTTGAAGTTCTCCCACCACCAGTGTCTGACAGGTCTGGTTGTGGGGGGAATAGGTGCAGATCCCAGTGGTTTAACATCAGCCTTGTTGCTGAACACATACAGCTTTGTATCTGAGGGGACCAGCAGAGCTAGTCACAAAATCCTGCAACTTTAACACGTCACTATCAAAGAAAGGACTGTTCTTGAAATCACGCCAATCTCTCTCAAGAAATGAAACTACAGGGAAAAGGTACATCTATAGAATTATTCTTGACTTCACATTCCTTGTTTGTGCCCCTGACCGTGGGGAGGAATTAAACATTTAGGTGACGCTTTCAAACAACCCCAACATCTTGTGATCTTATAGCTGACCTGTTATGGAGGCCATGGTCTGTTGCTGCTGGACTTAAACAGTTCTCCCATGATCTCTTTATGTTATTAGCTCCTGACTCGGGGTAAGGGAAGAGGGGGCTATTTCAGTCTCTGCACCGTAGAACACGGGTGTCCTGTCCTGGCAGTTAGGGGTGCAGGGAGGAGAGACCCGGGTTGAGTTGCACTTGATATTTGGTCAGTGGGTTAAAGACATACAGTGCCTTCAGAAAGTATTCACACCCCTTTACTTTTTCTACGTTTTGTTGAGTTACAAAGTGGGGTTAACATTTATTTAATTGTAATTTGTTAACGATCTACACAAAATACTCTGTAATGTCAAAGTGGAAGACAAATTCTAACATTTGTAAAAAATATATATATAAAAAAATATTGTGAAATAAATTAATATCTTGATTAGGTAAGTATTCAACCCCCTAAGTCAATAAATGTTAGAATCACCTTTCGCAGCAATTACAGCTGAGTGTCTTTCTGGGTAAAAAGCTAAGAGTTTCCACACCTGGACTGTACAACATTTGCCCAATATTCTTCTCAAAATTCTTCAAGCTCTGTCCAATTGGTTGTTGATTATGGCTAGACAACCATTTTCAGGTCTTGCCATAGATTTTCAAGTAGATTTAAGTCAAAACTGTAACTTACTTGGCCACTCAGGAACATTCACTTTCTTCTAGGTAAGCAACTCCAGTGTAGATTTGGCCTTGTGTTTTAGGTTACGGTCTTGCTGAAAGCTGAATTAATCTCCCAGTGTCTGGTGTAAAGCAGACAACCAGGTTTTCCTCTAGAATTTTGCCTGTGCTTAGCTCCATTCCATTTCTTTTTTATCCTGAAAAGCTCCCTAGTCCTAAACGATTACAAGCATACCCATAACATGATACAGCCACCACTATGCTTGAAAATATGGAGAGTGGTACTCAGTAATGCACTGTATTGGATTTGCCCCAAACATAACATGTTGTATTCATGACAAAAAGTGAATTGCTTTGCCACATTTTTTGCAGTATTACTTTAGTGCCTTGTTGCAAACAGGATTATGTTTTGTAATATATTTATTCTGTACAGGCTTCCTTCTTTTTACTGTCAATTAGGTTAATATTGTGGAATAACCACAATGTTGTTGATCCATCCCCAGTTCTCTCCTACTGTATCACAGCCATTAAACTCTGTAACGGTTTTAAAGTCACTACTGGCCTCATGGTGAAATCCCTGAGCGGTTTCCTTCCTGAGTTAGGAACGACGCCTGTATCTTTGTAGTGACTGGGTGTATTGATACACCATCCAAAGTGTAATAAATAACTTCACCATGCTCAAAGAGATATTCATTGTCTGCTTTTTAAACATTTTATAAATGTTTTGACCCATCTACCAATAGGTGCCCATCTTTGCGAGGCATTGGAAAACTTCCCTGGTCTTTGTGTTTGAAATTCACTCTGAGGGACCTTACAGATAATTGTATGTGTAGGTTAGAGATATGAGGTTGTCATAAAAAAAATTATGTTAAACACTATTATTACACACAGAGTGAGTCCATGCAACCTGTTAAGCACATTTGTTACTCCTGAACTTATTTAGGCTTGCCATAACAAAGCAGTTGAATAATAATTGACATTTCCGCTTTTCATTTTTTATTAATTTGTAAAAAAAATAAATAGAAAAACAATTCCACTTTGACATTATATCTAGATATCATTACATCTAAGTTTCAACCATTTGAAATTCAGGCTGTAACAACAACATTTGGAAAATGTCAAGGGGTGTGAATACTTTTTGAAGGCACTGTAACTCAGCTGTTTTTTTTTTCTCAGCTGGAATGTGCAGTCACTGCTCACGACGGCATGCCGCATACCGCTACAGTCTGTTTTTCACACATAGGCCATTCTTTCTACAGATGTTCGTCCAAGCCCTTCTAGATTTTCACATCAAGTGTTAACTGGCCGTGGCTCTTAAACCAAACTCCCACACTGGAGTTTTGTTTGTGGAGGCATTGGCACCTTAGGCAGAAAGTGTCCTGAGTTTTGTTACAGACAGCAGATAAGCCTAAATGTTTCTTTAAACAAAATCTTGTTTGTTGGAGAGCTGCAGAAAAATGTACTCACCTGACACTAATCTCTAGGGAACTGTGAGCATATTTGATTCATGTGCAGAACATGATTGTGGGATTGTGGGATAATTGAACAGTGAACATACAAATTAGCCATATTATATATCTAATTATGTATTCATTGCATCACCTGTCAAATTAAGTCACTGTCCTCAGGACTTCTGTACAACTTCTGTACAACTGAAATATGATAATTAAGAACTACTCTGGCAGCAGATGAGGTGGCAGAACTCATACTATACATTATGTAGATTTCCATATGAAGAAATACCATACTGTGATGGGCATCAGATGGCCTGTAGTTAACATCATAATTTGACATAGCCATTAAAACGATTAGCCCCAATGACTCTGATCAGAGCCCGTCTTTTGGCACAGACCCTATCTGTTCCATCCCTAGCCCAAGGCATAGAGAAGCTGTTCCATACGGCGACTATAACTATTCATACTTTTGGTTTCTGAGTTGGAGCAGTGCGGCATGGTTTAGAGAGAAACAGGGATTTAAACACTCAAACCAGGGCTTAAGAACAGGACTAACAACAAAGGACTGCCAATCAATATCTTAATCTGCCAAATGCTGCAAGAGTTATAGCAAAGGCCAATAATCGTGTTTGTTACAGCATTCTACTATAAAGAAGACTAGGCTCACCTATGTGGACACATGCTCGTTGAACATCTCATTCCAAAATCATGGGCATTAATATGGAGTTTGTTCCCCCTTTGCTGCTATAACAGCCTCCACTCTTCTGGGAAGGCTTTCCACTACATGTTGGAACATTGCTGCATGGACCTACTTCCATTCAGCCACAAAAGCATTAGTGAGGTCGGGCATTGATGTTGGGCAATTAGGCCTGGCTCGCAGTCAGAGTTTAAATTCATCCCAAAAGTGTTCGATGGGGTTGAGGTCAGGGCTCTGCAGGCCAGTCAAGATCTTCCACACTGATCTCAACAAACAACTTCTGTATGGACTTCGCTTTGTGCATGGGGGCATTGTCATGCTGAAACAGGAAAGGGCGTTCCCCAAAAATGGTGAAGCGGGATTCATCACTCCAGAGAACTGCCAACTAGCAAGTGTATTCACTGATATTTTCAACCTCTCCCTGACAGAGTCTGTAATGCCTACATGTTTGCTCTTTAATTAACCATCTTATATATAAAACCTTATTTGTTCATCGAAAATTGTCAATATCTCACCACTGGTTAATGAGAAGGGTGTGCTTGAAAGGATGCACATAATTCTGCAATGTTGGGTTGTATTGGAGAGAGTTTCAGTCTTAAATCATTTTCCACACACAGTGCCTGTATTTAGTTTTCATGCTTGGTAGGGCTGAGAATCCACTCTCACATAGGTACATGTTTGCAAAGGCCATCAGTGTCTTAACAGCGCGATTTGCCAAGGTAAGATACTCTGAGCGCAGCCCAATCCAGAAATCTGGCAGTGGCTTCTGATTAAATTCAATTTTCACAGAACCACTTGTTGCATAAACGTAATGGACAAATACCAAAAGCTGTGCCAGGCCCGCCACGTCTGTTGACTCATACAGCAGTAACGCGGACGCTGCCACGGATATGGCTTGTATGCGAAGCAGTAATTGTTTTAAAACATCTCCTGCCATGTCACTGATGCATCGTGAAACAGTGTTGTTTGATGAAGGAATTGTCTGTATAGTTTTTTGGGCCTTTCCCCCAGCATTGTCCCAGCCATATCCGCAGCAGCAGGAAGAATTAAGTCCTCCACAATAGTATGGGGCTTGCCTGTCCTAGCCACTCGGTAGCTCACCATATACGACACTTCTAGCCCCTTCATATTAATGGTATCTGTTGCTTTTATACATGTCTTACTAATTGAAAGTCATCTTTATTCTCGCTCAAAAAACTCCCTTGGCTTATTTTTCAAATTGGCATGTTTTGTTTCTAAATGCCTGCGCAAGAGTGAAGGTTTCATTGAGTTGTGAGGTAGTACTTTTACACATATAACACACTGTGGCTGAGGAAAGGCACTACTCCCAATATAAGTGAACCCCAAATCAATGTAGTTCTTATCATATTTAATATTTGCACCTCTTTGATGGTCCAACGTCCCTGTCTGTTGTCCGGTGCTTTTCCGGGCTGCATCAGATTCACAACTGTCAGTGTCCATGGTAGCTGGGTTAACATCAAATGTAGAATTACTGGTGTTATCATCGGATGTGCTCGTGGAAGCAGAACAACTTGTGTCGTCGACAGGTGCAGGTGTAGTACTGCTGGTAGTACTACCAGTAGAGCTGGTATGCGTCTCTATGGACGCGGCCTTACTTTTTTTAACCATTTATCCATTTTCGAGCAAACGGAATGAGCAGCAGCTACGTTTAGCTACATACGGACCGTTAGTGGAATTCCCATGAGAGAGTAACGGTTAATGTGATTGGATGTTAATTATTTGACTAGGCTACCTGTATTTGACCTTGTGTTGTTATTTTGCTGAACACTAGATGGTTTCATTTTATTTTTTGGCAGTAAAACGAGGCTACTCAGGTGAGAAAAAAAACTCAACAAAATGTATAACCCATTGGAAAATATAAATGGACTGTTTGAATATGTGAAGATTTTAAATGTTTTTATTTGCATACCACCCCAACAGATCCACAGATGATGCAATCTCAATCGTATGCCACACTGCCCTTTCCCACCTGGACAAAAGGAACACCTATGTGAAAATGCTGTTCATTGACTACAGCTCAGCATTCAACACCATAGTGCCCACAAAGCTCATCACTAAGCTAAGGACCCTGGGACTAAACACCTCCCTCTGCAACTGGATCCTGGACTTCCTGACAGGCCGCCCCCAGGTGGTCAGGGTAGACAATAGAGGTCGACCGATTAATCTGAATGGCCGATTAATTAGGGCCGATTACAAGTTTTCCTAACAATCGGTAATTGGTATTTTTGGCCACCGATTTGCCGATTTGTATTTATTTTTTAAATATTTTTTTTTACACCTTTATTTAACTAGGCAAGTCAGATTAAGAACACATTCTTATTTTCAATGACGGCTTAGGAACGGGGGTTAACTGCCTTGTTCAGGGGGGATTCGGGGATTCGTTTTTGCAACTTTCTGGTTACTAGTCCAACGCTCTAACCACCTGCCTTACATTGCACTCCACGAGGAGCCTGCATGGCAGGCTGACTACCTGTTACGCGAGGGCAGCAAGAAGCCAAGGTAAGTTGCTAGCTAGCATTAAACTTATCTTATAAAAAACTATCAATTTTAACATAATCACTAGTTATCGACACATGGTTGATAATATTACTAGTTTATCTAACGTGTCCTGCGTTGCACATAATCGATGCGGTGCCTGTTAATTTCTCATCGAATCACAGCCTACTGCGACAAACGGGTGATGATTTAACAAGCGCATTTGCAAAAAAAGCACTGTCGTTGCACCAATGTACCTAACCATAAACATCAATGCCTTTCTTTAAAATCAATACACAAGTATATATTTTTAAACCTGCATATTTAGATAATATTGCCTGCTAACATGAAATTGTGTCACTGCCCTTGCATTCATTACCTGGCTCGTTGCGAACTAATTTGCAAGAATTTTACATAACTATGACATACCATTGAAGATTGTGCAATGTAACAGGAATATTTAGACTTAGGGATGCCACCCGTTAGATAAAATACGGACCGGTTCCGTATTTCACTGAAAGAAAAAAACATTTTGTTTTCGAGATGATAGTTTCCGGATTCGACCAAATTAATTTTACATTTACGTCATTTAGCAGATGCTTTTATCCAGAGCGACTTAATGACCTAAGGCTCGTATTTCTGTGTGTTTATTATATTATAATTAATTCTATGATTTGATAGAGCAGTCTGACTGAGCGGTGGTAGGCACCAGCAGGCTCGTAAGCATTCATTCATACAGCACTTTCGTGCGTTTTGCCAGCAGCTCTTCGCAATGCATTGCGCTGTTTATGACTTCAAGCCTGTCAACTCCCAAGATTAGGCTGGTGTAACCGATGTGAAATGGCTAGCTAGTTAGCGGGTGCGCGCTAATAGCATTTCAAACGTCACTCGCTCTGAGACTTGGGAGTGGTTGTTCCCCTTGCTCTGCATGGGTAACGCTGCTTCGAGGGTGGCTGTTGTCGATGTGTTCCTGGTTCGAGCCCAGGTAGGAGCGAGGAGAGGGACGGAAGCTATACTGTTACATTGGCAATACTAAAGTGCCTATAAGAACATCGAATAGTCAAAGGTATATGAAATACAAATCGTATAGAGAGAAATAGTCCTATAATTCCTATAATTACTACAACCTAAAACTTCTTACCTGGGAATATTGAAGACTCATGTTAAAAGGAACCACCAGCTTTCATATGTTCCCATGTTCTGAGCAAGGAACTTAAACGTTAGTTTTCTTACATGGCACATATTGCACTTGTACTTTCTTCTCCAACACTTTGTTTTTGCATTATTTAAACCAAATTGAACATGTTTTATTATTTATTTGAGGCAAAATTGATTTTATTGATGTATTAAGTTAAAATAAGTATTCATTCAGTATTGTTGTAATTGTCATGATTACAAATAATAATTAAAAAATAATTGTAAAACAAATCTGAAAATAAAATAATATATATATAAAAAATAAAAATAGGCCGATTAATCGGTACTGGCTTTTTTTGTTCCTCCAATAATCGTTATCGGCGTTGAAAAATCATAATCGGTCGACCTCTAGTAGACAACAACACGTCTGCCACGCTGATCCTCAACACTGGGGCCTCTCAGGGGTGCATGCTTAGTCCCCTCCTGTACTCGACTCCAACAACATCATTAAGTTTGCTGACGATACAACAGTAGTAGGTCTGATCGCCTACAATGATGAGACAGCCTATATGGAGGTCAGAGACCTGGCTGTGTGGTGCCAGGACAACAACCTCTCCATAAATGTGAGCAAGACAAAGGAGCTGATTGTGGACCACAGAAAAAGGCTGGCCAAACAGGCCCCCATTAACATCGACGGGGCTGTAATGGAGCAGGTGGAGAGCTTCAAGTTCCTTGGTGTCCACAAACACACCAAGACAGTTGTGAAGAGGGCACGACAACACCTTTTCCCCCTCAGGAGACTGAAAAGATTTGGCATGGGTCCCCAGATCCTCAAAAAGTTCTACAGCTGCACCATCGAGAGCATCCTGACCGGTTGCATCACCGCCTGGTATGGCAACTGCTCGGCATCTGACCGTAAGGCGCTACAGAGGCAAAGCTTCCTGCCATCCAGGACCTATATACCAGGCGGTGTCAGAGGAAAGCCCAAAAAATTGTCAAAGACTCCAGTGAACCAAGTTAAACTTCTCTCTGCTACCGCATGGCAAGCGGTACCGGAGCGCCAAGTCTAGGACCAAAAGGCTCCTTAACAGCTTCTACCCCCAAGCCATAAGACTGCTGAACAATTAATCAAATGGCCACCCGGACTATTTACATTGACACCCCCACCATTTGTTTTTACACTGCTGCTACTCGCTGTTGTTATCTATGCATAGTCACTTCACCTCTACATACATGTACAAATTACCTCGACTAACCTGTACCCCTGCACATTGAATCGGTACCAGTATTCCCTCTATATAGCATCATTATTGTGTTTGTTTTTGTATTATTTTTTACTTTATTTGGTAAATACTTGAACTCTTTCTTGAACTGCACTGCTGGTTAAGGGCTTGTAAGTAAGCATTTCACCATTTCACTGTTGTATTCGGCGCATGAGACAAATAACGTTTGATTTGATTTGAACGTGTTCCACTGCTCCAAAGTCCAATGGCAGTGAACTTTACACCATTCTAGAAGATGCTTGGCTTTGCGCATGTTGATTTTAGGCTTATAAAGCTCCCGACGAACAGTTATTGTGCTGACGTTGCTTCCAGAGGCCGTTTGTAACTCGGTAGTGAGTGTTGCAACCGATGACAGATGATTTTTACGCACCTTCAGCATTCGGCGATCCCATTCTGTGAGCTTGTGTAGCCTACCACTTCGCAGCTGAGCCGTTGTTGCTCCTAGACATTTCCACTTCACAATAACAGCACTTACAGTTGGCCGGGGCAGCTCTAGCAGGGCAGAAATCTGACGATCTGACTTGTTGGAAAGGTGGCATCCTATGACGGTGCAACATTGAAAGTCACTGAGCTCTTCAGTAAAGCCATTCCACTGCCAATGTTCGTCTATGGAGATTGCATGGCTGTGTGGTCAATTTTATACACCTGTCAGCAATGGGTGTGGCTGACCTAGCCAAATCCACTAATTTGAAGGGCTGTCCAAAAACACAATATATACAAAAGTATCTGTTTGGGCTTCTTGCGGTCTACAAATTATTTGTAATTATATTCCGGCCCACTGACCATACGCTCAAGTAAAAATTGTCCTGCAGCTGAATCTAGTTGATGATCGCTGCCATACAGTGGCTTATGTCATGTATGCTATTTCTAAACTGTCTTGCCTCGCTAAAATATTTGAAGCCTTGATGAATTCTTAGCTAAGATCTTTGTTACCTACCTTTCTTACCTATTCTAAATGTACATTAATTGGGTTTTAGACCAGGTCATAGCATTACCTCTGCTGCATCCCTAGTTATGTGGTTTACTGTATGGATAAAAGGCAACATTGTGCTGCCCTCTTCATTGACCTGTCAAAGGCTTTTGATATTGTTGATCACTAATTCAGAGTTAATTCAGAGTCTTTCTTCAATTGGCCGGAGACCAAGCTGCATGTAACTGTTTTAAAAATCACTTGACCGATAGAACTCAATGTGTATCTACTGATGTTATTAAATCAGGTTACCTGTAAATTACGAAAGGTGTCCCGCAGGGGTCGATCAGTTACCTAAAAGTTTATTTACTTTTCTTACACCGTATTTGTGGAACAAGCTTAAAAGCTCTTAAACTTGATATTTTGGTGTCTCTCGGGCAATCCAGAAACATGAGGACCTTATTGCTGATGAATGTGTTTGTTTTTATGACCATGTTTTTCTTTCTATGTGCATTTTGTATTTATATTTTGATGTGTGTATTTTATGTAATTTATGTAATTCAGGACTCATCTGTAAAATATACCTTCGTCTAAATCGGACTCCCTGATAAAATAAAGGTGAAATAAATAAATACAAAATGTATGGTCACGTGCTCTCAAAGATATTTAGAAATCGTTCAAATGTAATGATATGGGGAACATTCTATAGACTAAATGTTCTTAAACCAACGGAAAACATGGCTTACTTGCAAGGCTATTTAAATACATTTTGCAAATTATACACAAACTTTAAAGCTGTGCGCACAGGTCAATAACAGTTTCTTCCCCAAAGCACATGTATAACAGCCAGTCAGAGCAGTCACGTTGTTGTAGCCAAGTTGTTCATATGTTTTGACGGGGAAAATTGCCTTTTGGTAAACGATTTATGGCAAATGAAAACAAATTACCTGTCAGAAGTCCAATTAATGGAAAAGAGGTGACTGGAGATTAGATGAATAATAAAAAGGCTTAGGTCGCTGCCTTGCCTCCGCTCCTTCAGAAACAATGTTTCTTGTGTTCTAATTTATCGACACAAAAAGTCCGCTTTTGAAAAACTGATAAAACACGATTTAATGAGCGTACTTAATGTACAGAAATGAATGAAAATCTGGTCCTGAAATGTTTCTCCTGAAACATCCAGCAAAGTTTTCGTAGTCTGGTATATTTGAGCGTGGCGAGGGAAAGAGGGGGGAGGGGGTTAGGGGTTGGTCTGAGAAGAAATGCAATCTGCCCTCCAAAATTACCCTGCTACTGAGGGGTAAACAACCTTACCGCCAACTCTATTTTGATGTTTGTTTTTCACCACCATTTTCACATTTTCGGACAATTTGTTGTACACCATCCTAAAACGAAAATACATGCTATAACGCTTGCTTGTTCTGTCCACTATGATTAATTTGCTCCCATTGGAAACGACAGTCTGTGGTCTATCTTGGGTTAGTAATACAAATCTCTTATGATGCCTTTGCAGCTGAGTGGAGGACACTTTATGTACAACTACGCGCCGGTCCATGGGTGACACGAGTGCATTACCGGGAAGGCACGTCCATCCTAGACAATAGTGCAGATATAGCGCCCACTATCGGCTGTTTAGGCTACCCAGAATCGGTTTTAGGCTGTTTAATAAAATAACAATTGTGTGCCTTTATTTGGCATTTTGAAACTATTTTCCATATAATTATTTCACAGTTCAAAACAAGTTTAGCACTGTATGTTAGGTCTGAGTGAGGTAACATTTTCAGTGGGAGTAAAATTATTTCCTAAGCATGCAGAAAGTGGGGTATAGTCTTTTCTATTTCTAAGATTGGCCCAGCAGTTGTAAGGTTGGCCCAGCAGCTGTAAGTTTGGCCCAGCAGTTTCGAACAGAGACAACAGAACAGTCAGTTCCAAGTTAGTGGGAATTAGGCTAGAACAAAACAAGAAAATTACAAACCTTAGAAAAAAACTAAAGGCTACGCTTGGTTATAGGTTACGCCAACTTGGCTTGGGCCCTAAAAAGTTAGCTACATGCTATCCCACACATCAAGACTTTTCCATGTAGGCCTACTGCCATCAGTAGCCTGCCTAGCCCTCAAATCATTGAGTAATAGCCTCAAGTGGATGTTGAACTACAGGCGAAAGTTCTGAATCCAGTTCAACATACACTCAAGGGCTCACCATGGCGGGGCTGTCCATGTGAGCTATACATTCAACTTCTGCATAAAGTTCAACATCCACTCGAGGGCTCCCTTTTGCGGGCTGTCCAGGTGCACTATACAGTATATCTTGGAGCCCTCGAGGGGATGTTGAGCGGGATTCAAGGATGTCTCCGTCAGGGGGAGCCACTGCTCAACTGGATGCGAAAGTGTAACCAGATCTCAACAGATTCTGTGGTGGTTTGCATTTTGCCTGTACATTTCATAATAAAAAAATGGACTGTTTTTAAGACATTCATTAAGATTAAACTTGACTGTTATTGTTGCCAACAATTATTTTGTATGTAGCAGTCGAGCTAGCTAGCATGCTAGCTATCAATCATAATGGGTTTGGTTAGCTAGCTAACTAGTGTCGTCAACCAGATTAGCATCTGAATTCGAATTATTTTGAGTGTAATGTAGTTTGGTGACACTAACCACATTTCCATCCAGTTTTTATGGGAGTAAAGTCATACCTTATTAAATGAAACCATGACAGCTGTCATGGAAACAGGACGTTTCGGTACAATTTTACAAATACCGACACATAATTTGTTGGTTTGACATGGTGGGATCTGTTTGTGTCAATAACATTAATTATGCAAGAAATTACGGTGGAAACGCCTTTATGTGCAAATATTGAAAGAATAATCATCATTGAAGTAAATTTGGAGTCGTGATGACATGGTGTGTGGTCCTCCCACTACGACTGGAAAGCATGTAGTTTATTAGGCTACAGATTAAATAAATGATGATGAACTTCACAGGGTGGTGAAAGTGCATGGTATGAACTTTATGCTCCTTTCCAATAAATGTTGAGGGGTCTTATTCTGGTGACATGATGATTGATGCTTGACTGTCGTTTGACAAAGAAAAATATTCCTGCTCTTATCCACAATAATCTCATCATGTAGACTAACCTACCCGCAGAGCCTACCCGCACTGTATCTGCAAGCTGTTGGCTAGAGTGCACATGCCAAGAGTAAGCACATTTGCTATTTAATGCAACAGTTTGTGACAAAACTATCGGTAGAGTTGAAAATGCAATGGAAACACATTGAATTTTCAATTTTTATATGGTACATGAAAACTAAAAAGTGTGTGCACTATGTCATCACACACTTTTATCCTCAACGTGTCAGTTTGGTGGAAACATACCACTGGTGGGGAAAATGTGCACATTTTCTTTATGAGGATTTTAGAATATTCCCATGAAAATCTGTCGGCAGGTTTTAGATGGAAACCTAGCTAGTGTCCGACTTTTGGCTGTCACAGATGCACCTCCCCGACTTCACTTGCCGACTTTCATCTACAGTTGGCTTCCTTGAGCTTACTAATTGAACACACCCCTTTTCTATCTGTTCCTTCCATAGAGATAGATAGGGAACTCATTTTTGTATCTGTGCCATTATAGCATTTGTGACAGCATGGGCAGGGCCATTGAGCAGTCAACTGCCTTCTTCACGTTCGGCTGATCCCTCCTGGTTGGTAATAATAATGGCGCTGAAGGAGATGGCCGCCGTTTTATGATCCCGTAACCAATTGTGCTACTGTGTATGTTTTCTTTGCGTTATTTGTAACTTATTTTGTACATAATGTTTCTACCACCGTATCTTATGACCGAAAACAGCTTCTTGATATCAGGGCAGCAATTACTCACCCCGTACTGAAGGAATTCTTCTTCTTCAACGAGTTGGATGGGAAGGATTTACGCCAGACACTCGACAAGGCCCTCATCCCCGTCATTGGCAGGAGGAAAAGACGGAGTTATCGTGGATGACGGTCCGGATGCCTTGTAAGGATCCGTCGCCGAGAGGGAAATCTACCTTTGCCATCGGTCCTATTAGCCAACGTACAATCAATCCATAATACAATAGATGAACTACGAGCAAGTATATCCTACCAACAAGACATTAAAAACTGTAATATCTTATGTTTCACAGAGTCATGGCTGAACGACGACATGATTAACATACAGATGGCGGGTTTTAATTTTTTTCAGTAGGATAGAACAGCGGCCTCTGGTAAGACAAGGGGCGGCGGCCTATGCCTATTTGTAAACAACAGCTGGTGCACCGTTTTTAAAGGTTTTGCTCACCTGAGGTAGAGTATCTCATGATAAGCTGTAGACCACACTATTTACCAAGAGAGTTTACATAAATATTTCTCGTAGCTGTCGATATACCACCGCAGACTGATGCTGGCTTTAATGCAGGGAAACTCAAATCAGTTTTATCTAATTTCTATCAGCATGTTAAATGTGCAATCAGAGGACAAAGAACTCTAGACCACCTTTACTCCACACACAGACGCGTACAAAGCTCTCCCTCGCCCTCCATTTGGCAAATCTGACCACAATTCTATCCTCCTGATTCCTGCGTACAAGCAAAAACTAAAGCAGGAAGCACCAGTGACTCGGTCAATAAGAAAGCGGTCAGGTGAAGCAGATGCTAAGCTACAGGACTAACTTTCTAGCACAGACTGGAATATGTTCTGGGATTCTTCCGATGTCATTGAGGAGTACACCACATCAGTCACTGGCTTCATCAATAAGCACATCGATGACATCGCTCCCACAGTGACCGTACGTACATACCCCAAACAGAAGACATGGATAACAGGCAACATCCGCATGGAGCTAAAGGGTAGAGCTGCCGCTTTCAAGGAGTGGGACTCTAACCTGGAAGCTTATAATAAATCCCGCTATGCCCTCCGACGAATCATCAAACAGGCAAAGCATCAATACAGGACTAAGACTGAATCGTACTACACCGGCTCCGACGCTCGTCGGATGTGGCAGAGCTTGCAAACTATTACAGACTACAAAGGGAAGCACAGCCACGAGCTGCCCAGTGACACAAACCTACCAGAAAAGTTAAATTACTTATATGCTCGCTTCGAGGCAAATAACACAAACATGCATGACAGCACCAGCTGTTCCGGACGACTGTGTGATCACGCTCTCCATAGCCGATGTGAGTAAGACATTTAAACAGGCCAACATTCACAAGGCTGCAGGGCCAGACGGATTTCCAGGACGTGTACTCTGAGCATGCGCTGACCAACTGGCAAGTGTCTTCACTGACATTTCAATCTGTCCCTGACTCGAGTCTGTAATACCAATGTTTGTAAAGCAGACCACCATAGTGTTCTTGGGCACAGGAACTAAGGTAACCTGCCTAAATGACTACTGACCCGTAGCACTCACGTCTGTAGCCATGAAGTTGCCTCGAAAGCCTGGTCATGGCTCACATCAACATCATTACCCAGAAACCCTAGACCCCCTCCAATTTGCATACCGTCCTGATAGATCCACAGATGATGCTATTTCTATTGCACTCAATACTGCCCTTTCCCACCTGTACAAAAGGAACACCTACAGTTGAAGTCAGAAGTTTACATACACCTTAGCCAAATACATTTAAACTCTGTTTTTTTTTTTTTTTAGAATTATTGAAATTTAATCCTAGTAAACATTCCCTGTCTTAGGTCAGTTAGGATCACCACTTTATTTTAAGATTGTGAAATGTCAGAATAAAAGTAGAGAGAATGATTTATTTCAGCTTTTATTTCTTTCATCACATTCCCAGTGTGTCAGAAGTTTACATATACTCAATTAGTATTTGGCAGTATTGCCTTTAAATTGTTTAACTTGGGTCAAACATTTTGGGTAGCCTTCCACAAGCTTCCCACAATAAGTTGGGTGAATTTTGGCCCATTCCTCCTGACAAAGCTGGTGTAACTGAGTCAGGTTTGTAGGCCTCCTTGCTCGCACACGCTTTTTCAGTTCTGCCCACCAATTTTCTATAGGATTGAGGTCAGGGCTTTGTGATGGCCACTCCAATACCTTGACTTTGTTGTCCTTAAGCCATTTTGCCACAACTTTGGAGGTATGCTTGGGGTCATTGTCCATTTGGAAGACCCATTTGCGACCAAGCTTTAACTTCCTGACTGATGTCTTGAGATGTTGCTTCAATATATCCACATAATTTTCCTCCCTCATGATGTCATCTATTTTGTGAAGTGCACCAGTCCCTCCTGCAGCAAAGCACCCCAACAACATGATGCTGCCACCCCCGTGCTTCACAGTTGGGATGGTGTTCTTCGGCTTGCAAGCCTCCCCCTTTTTCCTCCAAACATAACAATGGTCATTATGGCCAAACAGTTCTATTTTTGTTTCATCAGACCAGAAGACATTTCTCCAAAAAGTACGATCTTTGTCCCCATGTGCAGTTGCAAACCGTAGTCTGGCTTTTTTATGGCAGTTTTGGAGCAGTGGTTTCTCCTTGCTGAGCGGCCTTTCAGGTTATGTCGATATAGGACTCGTTTTACTGTGGATATAGATACTTTTGTACCTGTTTCTTCCAGCATCTTCAAGTTTGAAGGTAGTCCTCCAACTGACTCAAATGATGTCAATTAGCCTATCAGAAGCTTCTAAAGCCATGACATCCTTTTATGGACATTTCCAAGCTGTTTAAAGGCACAGTCAACTTAGTGTATGTAAACTTCGGACCCACTGGAATTGTGATACAGTGAATTATAAGTGAAATAATCTGTCTGTTAACAATTGTTGGAAAAATTACTTGTGACATGCACAAAGTAGATGTCCTAAGCGACTTGCCAGTGGTTTAAAAACGAGTTTTAATGACTCCAATCTAAGTGTATGTAAACTTCCGACTTCAACTGTATGTGAGAATACTATTCATTGACTACAGCTCAGCGTTCAACAGGATAGTGCCCTCAAAGCTCATCACTAAGCTAAGGACCCTGGGACTAAACACCTCCCTCTGCAACTGGATCCTGGACTACCTGACAGGCCGCCCCCAGTTGGTAAGGGTAGGGAACAGCACATCCGCCACGCTGATCCTCAACACGGGGGCCCCACAGGGGTGCATGCTCAGTCCCCTCCTGTACTCCATGTTCACTAATGACTGCATGGCCGGGGACGACTACAACACCATCATCAAGTTTGCTGATGACACAACAGTGGTAGGCCTGATTACCTACAATGATGAGACAGCCTTAAGGGAGGAGATCAGAGACCTGGTCATGTGGTGCCAGGACAACAACCTCTCCCTCAACGTGATGAAGACAAAGGAGATCATCGTGGACTACAGGAAAAGGAGGGCTGGGCACACCCCTATTTTCATCGACAGGGCTGTAGTGGAACAGGTTGAGAGCTTCAAGTTCCTTGGTGTCCACATCACCAACAAACTATCATGGTCCAAACACACCAAGACAGTCGTGAATAGGGCACGACAAAGCCTATTCCCCCTCAGGAGAATGAAAAGATTTGGCATGGGTCCTCAAAAGATCCTCAAAAGCTTCTACAGCTGCACCATAGAGATTTCTGACTGGTTGCATCACTGCCTGGTATGGCAACTGCTCGGCCTCAGAACCGCAAGGCACTACAGAGGGTAGTGCATACGGGCCAGTACATCACTGTTCTCTCTGCTACCGCATGGCAAGCGGTACTGGAGTGTCAAATCAAGCTCCAAAAGGCTTCTATCCCCAAGCCATAAGACTCATGAACAGCAAATCAAAGGGCTACCCAGACCCCTCTTTTACGCTGCTGCTACTCTGTTTATAATCTATGCATAGTCACTTTAACTTTACCAACAAGCACATTTTACCTCAATTACCCAGTGCGCCTGCACATTGACTCTGTACCAGTGCCCCTTGTATATAGCCTCGCTTGTTATTTTACTGCTGCTGTTTAATTATTTGTTACTTACATTTTTTTTTTTAAATCTTAAAGCATTGTTGGTTAAGGGCTTGTAAGTAAGCATTTCACTGTAAGGTCTACACCTGTTGTATTCGGCGCATGTCACATAACATTTGATTTGGAACTGTTCAGAGACTGCGTGAATCAGGCCTTCGTGGTTGAATTGCTGCAAAGAAACCAATACTAAAGGACACCAATAAGAAGAAACTTGCTTTGGCCACGAAAGACAAGCAATGGACATGGAAATCTGTCCTTTGCTCTGATGAGTGCAAATCTGAGATCTTTTGTTCCAACCGTTGTCTTTGTGAGACGCAGATTAGGTGAACAGATGATCTCCGCATGTGTGGTTCCCACCATGAAGCGGGTGTGATGGTGCTTTATTGGTGACACTGATTTATTTAGAACTCAAGGCACACTTAACCAGCATGGCTACCACAGCCTTCTGCAGCGATAAGCCATCCCATCTGATTTGTGCTTAGTGGGACTATCATTTGTTTTTCAACAGGACAATGATCCAACACACATCTAGGCTGTGTAAGGGCTATTTGACCAAGAAGGAGAGTGGAGTGTTGCTTCAGATGACCTGGCCTCCACAATCACTCAACCTTAACCCAATTGAGATGGTTTGGGATGAGTTGGTCTGCAAAGTGAAGGAAAAGCAGCCAACAGGTGCTCAGTATATGTGGATACTCCTTCAAGACTGTTCGAAAAGCATACCAGGTGAAGCTGGTTGAGAGAATGCTAAGAGTGCAAAGCTGTTAAGGTAAAGGGTGGCTACTTTGAAGAATCATAAATATAACATTGATTTAATACTTGTGTTATTTCAGTTGTCTTCACTATTATTCCACAATGTAGAGAAAAACCCTTGAATGAGTAGGTAATTAAGCAAGTCAGCAAAGGTTTTTAAAAAGGCAGTAAATGAAGCTGAATGAACTATCTCGCTGCCAGACGAGGCTCCGCTGATGTCTAGGTGTAGCGGTGGTAAGGATTCACGCCATGGTGCTGAAAGGAAAGCTCCGCTGTCGGGACAGCTTTATGTAGGCAACGTTTGTCACCGTTCTAGTGCAATTAATGTATTGTATAGTGCTTTGCAGGCATGCGGCTAACAAAATTGGTGAATTAGCCCCACCAAGATTTACATGCTAAAATTGTCACTGCTCCGGCGGACTGTCTGTAGACCGTTGCTGCGACTGTCAGTTTCCTTGTCGCAGACATGAAAACAAGTTCAAGTCTCTGCAACTGTCCATTGTCGTGGTTACCAGACTGCCACAGCAAACAGACCAAATCCTCCTATGATAAGATGCAGTTCTAAAATTCTCAGACAGAATGAGCTACTTTTATTTTGTCACACTGTGGCAGTAAGCTGTTCTATAAACTCGCCATTACCTTGTAATTAATGTGGGTTTATTGTCCTTTAATAATTAATTAAAAGCTACAGTAATGTTGTCAGCTGTACTCTGGGTCATTAGAACTGGTTAGCCAGCTAGCAACGAACCAAAACATTCAGAAAATTGCATTTAGTTGCCTGGCTTGCTAGGTTGAAATTGACTGAAATCATTTTTAAAACAGATGGTTTATTGGTGTTGAAGTAGAGAAAGCACAGTATGCCAGTGTAGTGAGTGGCGTTATCACAATGCTACATATACTGGCCAAATATCTGCCTGCTCGAACAGCAATAGAGATACATATGGATTCCGTGGGTAAATTCATAAGAGGAAAACATTTTTTAAACTCAGATGAACAAAATAAAATCATAATGGGTGAATCTTTAAAGTAGTAAAACATTTGCATTTTGTATTGTTTATTAGCTGAAGTGGACACTTACTTGAGATATGTGAACAAAAGATTTGATGAAGTAGAAAGTATTGGAAAGTGATACTTTATTTGTGTATAAGCAATTTGAGTGGTACAATAGACTTCTACATTTGCATGATCATATGTAGGTGAAAGTGTTTAACTTCATAGTAAGATTTGACAAATCTTAAATGGTTATAGTCAAATTCATTTTTGCAAATCACTGTACATAGAAACGATACACCGAAGTTGAGTGACCTCAATTGTTACTATTGCTCTAAGCAAGTGGAAATGCAGGATTTCTTCAAGTGCAATATTCAAAAATTCAAGAGGAAATATCAGTCCTTCATTGTAGAGTTGAGTACTGATGGAGAAACAGCATTCTTACAGGCCACTGCAATTAAAGAGAAGGCAATTAGACATAACTTCAAGTTCCAGGCCACTGGAAGCGAGCCAGAAGACAAACATCCACCGATCGCGGTGAATGCAAACATGTAATAAGGAGAACACTGAGGGGACTGAAGTTTAGAGAAGAGCCAGCCTAATGCAGGCACTCAAGAGAAACAGCGCAGGACAATATACCTAAGACTACGCAGCAGAATGTCTTTTATAATGGAGATGCAATCCACAGTTTGCAATCAAATCAACGTTTATTTATCAGGTGCGCCGAATATAACTGGTGAAATGCTTACTTACAGGCTCTAACCAATAGTGCAATAAAGGTATTAGCTGAACAATAGGTAAGTAAAGAAATAAAACAACAGTAAAAAGACAGGCTATATACAGTAGCGAGGCTATAAAAGTAGCGAGGCTACATACAAACACCGGTTAGTCAGGCTGATTGAGGTAGTATGTACATGTAGATATGGTTAAAGTGACTATGCATATATGATAAACAGAGAGTAGCAGCAGCATGAAAGAGGGGTTGGGGGGGGCACAAAGAAAAAAGTCCGGGTAGCCATTTGATTACCTGTTCAGGAGTCTTATGGCTTGGGGGTAAAAACTGTTGAGAAGCCTTTTTGTCCTAGACTTGGCATTCCGGTACCGCTTGCCATGAGGTAGTAGAAAGAACAGTCTATGACTGGGGTGGCTGGGGTCTTTGACAATTTTTAGGGCCTTCCTCTGACACCGCCTGGTGTAGATGTCCTGGATGGCAGGCAGCTTGGCCCCAGTGATGTACTGGGCCGTACGCACTACCCTCTGTAGTGCCTTGCGGTCAGAGGCCGAGCAATTGCCGTACCAGGCAGGGATGCAACCAGTCAGGATGCTCTCGATGTTGCAGCTGTAGAACCTTTTGAGGATCTCAGGACCCATGCCAGATCTTTTTAGTTTCCTGAGGGGGAATAGGCTTTGTCGTGCCCTCTTCACGACTGTCTTGGTGTGTTTGGACAATTCTAGTTTGTTGTTGATGTGGACACCAAGGAACTTGAAGCTCTCAACCTGCTCCACTACAGACCCGTTGATAAGAATGGAGGCGTGCTCGGTCCTCCTTTTCCTGTAGTCCACAATCATCTCCTTAGTCTTTCTTACGTTGAGGGATAGGTTGTTATTCTGGCACCACCCGGCCAGGTCTCTGACCTCCTCCCTATAGGCTGTCTCGTCGTTGTCAGTGATCAGGCCTACCGCTGTTGTGTCGTCTGCAAACTTAATGATGGTGTTGGAGTCATGCCTGGCCATGCAGTCGTGGGTGAACAGGGAGTACAGGAGGGGACTGAGCACGCACCCCTGGGGAGCTCCAGTGTTGAGGATCAGCATGGAAGATGTGTTGCTACATACCCTCACCACCTGGGGGCAGCCCGTCAGGAAGTCCAGGATCCAGTTGCAGAGGGAGGTGTTTAGTCCCAGGATCCTTAGCTTAGTGATGAGCTGAGGGTACTATGGTGTTGAACACTGAGCTGTAGTCAATGAATAGCATTCTCACATAAGTGTTCCTTTTGTCCAGGTGGGAAAGGGCAGTGTGGAGTGCAATAGAGATTTCATCATCTGTGGATCTGTTTGGGCGGTATGCAAATTGGAGTGGGTCTAGGGTTTCTGGGATAATGGTGTTGATGTGAGCCATGACCAGCCTTTCAAAGCACTTCATGGCTACGGATGTGAGTGCTACGGGTCTGTAGTCATTTAGGCAGGTTGCCTTTGTTTTCTTGGGCACAGGGACTATGGTGGTCTGCTTGAAACATGTTGGTATTACAGACTTAATCAGGGACATGTTGAAAATGTCAGTGAAGACACCTGCCAGTTGGTCAGCACATGCCCAGAGCACACATCCTGGTAATCCGTCTGGCCCCGCAGCCTTCTGTATGTTGACCTGTTTAAAGGTCTTACTCACATCGGGTACTGAGAGCGTGATCACACAGTCGTCCGGAACAGCTGATGCTCTCATGCATGCCTCAGTGTTGCTTGCCTCGAAGCGTGCATAGAAGTTATTTAGCTCGTCTGGTAGGCTCGTGTCACTGGGCAGCTCGCGGCTGTGCTTCCCTTTGTAGTCTGTAATAGTTTGCAAACCCTGCCACATAAGACGAGCGTCGGAGCCGGTGTAGTATGATTCAATCTTAGCCCTGTATTGATGCTTTGCCTGTTTGATGGTTCATCGCAGGGCATAGCAGGATTTCGTGTAAGCTTCCGGGTTAGAGTCCTGCACCTTGAAAGCGGCAGCTCTACCCTTTAGCTCAGTGCGAATGTTAACTGTAATCCATGTTTTCTGGTTGGGGTATGTACGTACAGTCACTGTGGGGATGACATCCTCGATGCACTTATTGATAAAGCCAGTGACTGATGTGGTGTACTCCTCAATGCCATTGGAAGAATCCTGGAAGATGTTCCAGTCTGTGACAGCAAAACAGTCCTGTAGTTTAGCATCTGCTTCATCTGACCACTTTTTTATAGACCGAGTCACTGGTGCTTCCTGCTTTAATTTTAGCTTGTAAGCAGGAATCAGGAGGAGAGAGATGTGGTCAGATTTACCAAATGGAGGGCGAGGGAGATCTTTGTATGCGTCTCTGTGTGTGGAGTACAGGTAAATAAATAAATAAACACCCATGAAAAGTATAGCTGAAAACTCTCTAGGCAAGTAGTGTGGCCTGCAATTTATCACAATATAATCTACTTCAGGCGAGCAAAATCTAGAGACTTCCATAGATTTCGTGCACCAGCTGTTGTTTACAAATATGCACAGACCCCCCCCCCCACCCCTGTTCTATCTTGCCGGTGCAGCGTATATCCCGCTAGCTGAATATCCATGTCGCCATTCAGCCACGATTCCGTGAAACATAGGATATTACAGTTTTTGATGTCCCATTGTTGGATATTCGTGATCGTACCTCGTCTAATTTATTGTCCAATGATTGCACGTTGGCGAGTAGTATTGATGGTAACGGCAGCTTTCCCAGTCGCCTTCTCCGGGTCCTGACCAGGCATCCGGCTCTTTGTCCTCTGTACCTGCGTTGCTTCCTCTTGCAAATAACGGGGATGTCGGCCCTGTCGGGTGTTTGGAGAATGTCCTGTGCGTCCTACTTGTTGTAGAAAAAAGCTTTGTCTAATCCGAGATGAGTGATCGCTGTCCTGATATCCAGAAGCTCTTTTTTGCCGTAAGATACGGTTGCAGAAATATTATGTACAAAATAAGTTACAAATAATGCATAAAAAACACATAATAGCACAATTGCTTGGGCGCCTGTAAAACTGCTGCCATTTCTTCTGGTGCCATTTTATCATCAGGGCCAGCACACAAAGTAGCAAAACAGAGAAACAAAGACAACAGCACACTGAAGCAGAGGGGAATGGCTAACATTATGCCGTAGCAAGCTACAAGGTTGTCGAGAGTAACGAATAGCTCCTGGGAGATGGAGTAGGTGACACGCACACCAGAATCCCTCTCGATGACCACTGTCCTGTTGGCGATGCTGACAGACAGCTGTTTGGCTGGAGTGCTGGGAAGGGACACATTCTGACCGTTCACCTGGGAGATACAGGAAGAGTACGAAGACAGTCAGTCATGTCCATTACAGAATAAGGTTACCAAAAATATCTACATTTCTTTGCGCAAACTGCTACAGTAAATGTGCTCTGTGGAGGAAGTCTCATCACACATCGTTCCTCAGCCTTACTCACCCAGGTGTTGTGCTGGCTGTTGACAGTGACATACTTGAAGAAGACGTAGACTGTAGCCACATTGGGATAGGCTCCGTTACTGCAGACGTGTACGTCCACCACCACCCTGAACCACTGGGCAGAGGTCTGGTCAGAGGCTACCTCATAACCCCCTTCATGCAATCGAAGGTGGTGAAGTGGGCACCAGGGTGGACCATGCAGTGCCCCTGTTTGAGTTGGCATCCTCTGACCCCGTCCTTCACCCCACAGACCTCTCCGCTGGCACAGATCAGCTTCTCACACTTCACCAGCCGAGGCCTGGCACACACAGTGTCACAGCCTTTGGTTACCACCAGTTGGCCAATCTGGAAATATAGAACAGTGCTATTCATGTACAATAGACATAGTAGGGTGATCTATCGCTTCACCATCAGATACAGGCCGTCGTAGACGCATCCACACATATCTATGGAGACAAACTTGTCGCCGTCAGAGACGAAGCCCACGTCGCACTGGCAGCCCTCAAAGCAGCTAGAAGAGCAGGTGAAGGAGTCCACCAGGCTGGCACAGCTAGTACCACAGGTGTCAGCAAATAGCTCGTAGTGGCTGTTAACTGGGCAGAAGACAGCTGCAGGGGAATACCATGAGAGAGAGAGTTGACAGTGGATTTAAATATGCAAGACTAATACAGTATATCCCTTCTACATCACAATTTTCTGCAGGGTGGTTAGTAGTGTTGGATTCTAAAATTTGAGATATTAAAGACATGATAGATCAGACGCATAGTATATAAAGGAGTGAGATCTGTAGAAAGACTGTGCTGGGTGGATGGGAGGAGATCACAGGATTGCTATAGACATCTGTGGATTAGGTGAAGGAGGGGTTGAGGTCAGGAGGTCAGGTCAGATCCCCTGAAGGAAGTCAAAAGGGTTTAGTATCCTGTTACCCTCTTCTTGTGGAACCATAAGATGTAAGGATTGGAGAGAAGGAGGAGTGTCCAAAGTAGGGCTATATATACCTGTGATGGTGAGAAATGTTTTGTTGTCTGAATACAGCTGTAACGACCCTTTGGGAAGAATTAAACTTGGTTAAGCTTCTCTAGTGTCCGTGAGTTATTTACTCTGAAAAATAAGAAACTAACAGTAGAAATTAAACACGTAAACAGGTTACTGTAATCCCATCTGATGGTTCAAACTCACAGCAGAAGGAGCTGCTCCTCCAGGCCTGTATCTGGGCCCCAGCGTGCTGACAAGTGATGGCGTAAGCCTGGATGCTCTCACAGAGTCCCTCTGTCCCCGTCCATGGCACACACGTCAAACACACAGTGGGCCACGTATGCTGCCGAGTTCACCTTATTGTGGCAGGCCTAGAAGGGCCCGTTGTCTGCTGCCATGATGCCGCAGGAGTCTAGCCTGCCGTACTGGGATGCCTTGGCATGATCACATACCGGGCACTGCCCGCCGCAGCCTCCACACACTACCCCAGGGCGGTCCATCACCCACGCCTGCCCAAACTCATCCACGCTGCCCATTTGGTAGGCGGAAGTCGTCGTCTGGCTTGGTGTTGTTGTTGCCACAGATCTTGCTCTGGTAAGTGCAGGGAACGATGACTTTGACGTAGTACACGGTGTCATAGAGCACCCGCAGGCCGAAGTCTGTCTGGAGGATAATGTTACAACCCTCCTGAGTCACCATAACCCAGCCAGCACTGAGAGAGAGAGGAAGGTTCACCAGCTCCTCATCCACCTGTGTTGGATAGGACAAGGTCAAACAGGATCACAGAAAGGACAACTCCCAGGGCCACCACCTCTGGCGTGGACTACAGGTTATTTTAAGTATAGGAAAAAATAATAATAATCTAAAAGTTGTTCAAAAAGATGTTCACTTACAATCACTCTCCAGCTCATCCCCTGCACAATGCTGATGGCATAGCTGTGACAGACACAGCGATCATGTTGACAGCCACCTTCCCATTGCCGTACTTTTCATTCCCTTGAGTCACGGTGAAGCCGGTTAGTCTGCCTTTGTCGTCTTCACACACCTTGGCCAGCGTGTAGACGCAGGTGCCCTGGAAGTCGAACCTGCGTCCAAATGACATGTAGTGGAGGTCGCCTGACGCCAAACACGTGGCCTGCCCAATTGGGTGGCACCCCAACACCCCGTTTACTACCTTACAGGCCTCCCCGGCACCACACTTGGCCTTCTGGCAGGAGACTGCTCCGTTCTTCCCACAGGTACACTGTTTCAGACCCTGGGGGTAGAAGGTCTCCCTCTTCCTGTAGTAGTGCCCCCCGTAAGAGCAGCCGCACTGGGCCACGGGTACGCAGGCGTCACCACTCAGCAGGTAGCCTTTGTCACACTGGCAGCCCTCAGAACAGGACTGGTGACATGTGGAGAGGCTTACACAAGTGGCAAGGCAGCCTGGGGCACAGAGGCTATACAGTGAGGGAAAAAAGTATTTGATCCCCTGCTGATTTTGTACGTTTGCCCACTGACAAAGAAAGGATCAGTCTGTAATTTTAATGGTAGGTTTATCTGAACAGTGAGAGACAGAATAACAACAAAAATATCCAGAAAAACGCATGTCAAAAATGTTATAAATTGATTTGCATTTTAATGAGGGAAATAAGTATTTGACCCCCTCTCAATCAGAAAGATTTCTGGCTCCCAGGTGTCTTTTATACAGGTAACGAGCTGAGATTAGGAGCACACTCTTAAAGAGAGCACTCGCTCCTTCAGGAATGGACGGTCACCCCTTTGCTCTGAAAGGCAGCGACGTAGGCTGCTACCGCGTCGTGCACCGACCCTTGGTAATCATGATTATAACAGGCCTCGAAAACTGTCCTCCAGGTACGGCGCAGGGTTCACGTCGCCATGGCACTCTTTGAAGGGGCCGGCCTTGTCTGCTATGATGCCACAGCGGGAGCTGTACATGTTCTTCTCTGCGTCAGAGCAGGACTGGCATTATGTCCCCTGGCATCCAGAGGAGCAGCCAGGCACAAGGGCCACCCGCCAGCTCTCACCCAGCCAGGTGGCATCAGGCGCGGGATGACTACTGTCCCGCATAGTGAGGTCGTCCTGGGGCATGGCGTTGTAGTTGCCACACAGGCCGCAGACTGCCCCCTGGTAGGGGCTGGGGAGTTTGACGTGCACCGTGCTGTGCCAGTCAAAGGTCAGCGTGATGCCCACAGCAGTCTTCACCACCGCCCTTTGGCCACTGCAGAACACCATCAGCTGACTGTTCAGGCCCAGGGGCAGGGACACAAGCTGTCCATCCAACTGAGACGAAAGAGAAAGGAGAATTATATGGGAGCCTATAGATTTAATATTTTTCCATTGTTCACTAATCCAGAGTAATTCCCAATTAAATGTTAATTTCATTAAATCCGCAAGGATTAAGGACTTGAATGCTTAAACAGCTGTAACAGCACCATGTGTGGTAGAATTTAACACGTGGGGGAAAATAAACCACCACTTAGTATTTTAAGACTCTTGGTATTTAACACTAACTAACATAATTATAAATTCCTGTAAATATACAACCCCCCATACATTCTGTCCCTATACAGCAGGGGTTCTTAAACTTTTTCAGCCTGGGACCCAAATGAGAAATTCTGTGTTTTCCTGGGACCCAAGCTTAGGAATATATGCAAGTATACGTACATATTGGTACATTTCATTGCCCTTACGCCTAAAACATATGCAATATAGACAAAAACAAATAATGAAATAGCTAGTCATGTTTATTTCCCCACATTAACTCTTACATCTGTCTAGGTTGGAACTGTTGCTGTTAATTCAATAAATAATTTTTCATTCTGAACTGGAACAAACGGATTGATCACATCACACAAACAGAACAGACACGCAGGCTTTTTGATAGTGCAACCCTAAGTAACAGTATAGATGATGAAACATTATCAGACCTACTGTACAAATTATTGTCAAAAGAAAGTCTAGGTTGGAGCTGTTGATGTTAAAATAGAAGTCATCTTTTTTTCTGAACTGGAATAAACGGATTGATCCAGGCTGTATCACATCTGGACGTGATTGGGAGTCCCATAGGGCGGTGCACAATTATCCCAGCGTCGTCCAGGTTTGGCTGGGGTAGGCCGTCATTGTAAATAATGATTTGTTCTTAACTGACTTGCCTAGATAAAAAAGGTTCAATTAAAAATATATACATATATTTTTTTTAAATCACACGGATGTAGACTGGAAAACAAAAACACAGTCCTAATGAACCGAGGTAAAGACAGATTCAAGTTGGATTTTCGCGCTTTCAAACTTCAATAGCTTTCAAACCACTTGAGCCACAGACTCCAAATAAGTGTCATAATGTTGGAAAAATTGCACACAACATTGCACAGGTCTTATTTTCACGATTTGGACATTAATTCACTTTCCAAATCTAATACACATGTGGAAATGTGAGCAGCATTTTGTATTCCTAGTTGAATTAGTTAGTACAAAGTACAAACTTTTTTTACATTCGAATTTCAATAGCTCCTTGGTCATGTGACCTACTTGACTCAAACAAGGTTCAGAATGTCCACTGACTATCCTTCTATATTGCACCCCTTTTAGTTTGTCCATTTTCATCTCACATGATTTTACATGAATTTTTCAAAATGTAGAATGTCAATAGCACCTTGGTCATGTGACCTAATGACTTCAAACAAGGTTCAGAATGTCCACTCAGTGGGCCTACACATTGCACACCCTTAGTTTGCCCATTTTCATCTCACATGATTTTACATTCATTTTTCTAAATTTAAGTGTAAGCTTGCAGACCTTCATTTTACATGGGTGTTACATATATATTTTTTTAAGTTAACAAAATGTTCCAGCCTCGCAATAACCATCTTTCACATGGACACTGAAAAGATCCGCAAATGGCTGTATGTGGTATGGAACAAGGACAGGGTGTTCAAACAGAGGTGCTTAAAGGAAGGCGCACAGGTAGGCCTCATGTGTCACACCCTGACCTTAGAGATCCTTTTATGTCTCCATTTTCGTTGGTCAGGGCATGAGTTGGGGTGGGCATTCTATGTCCTTTTTTCTATGTTTTTGTATTTCTTTGTTTTGGCCTGGTATGGCTCTCAATCAGGGACAGCTGTACATTGTTGTCGCTGATTGGGAGTCATACTTGGGTAGCCTGTTTTCCTTTGGGTTTTGTGGGTGGTTAATTTCTGTTTAGTGTGTTAGGATACCTGACAGGATTGTTTGGCTGTTGTTTGTTTTTCTTTGTGAAGTGCCTTTTTTCATCCAAAATAAACGCTAGCGTCCCACCTCCCCGAGAGAGGTTAAATGCAAGTAAAACTAAATGCATGCTCTTCAACCCATTGCTGCTCGCACCTGCCCGCCCGCCTGCCTAGCATCACTACTCTGGACGGTTCTGACTTAGAATATATGAACAACTACAAATACCTAGGTGTCTGGTTAGACTGTAAACTCACCTTCTCCCTCAGACTCACATTAAGCATCTCCAATCCAAAATATAATCTAGAATCGGCTTCCTATTTCGCAACAAAGCATCCTTCACTCATGCTGCCAAACATACCCTGGTAAAACTGACTATCCTACCGATCCTTGACTTTGGCAATGTCATTTACAAAATATCCTCCAACACTCTACTCAGCAAATTGGATGCGGTCTATCACAGTGCCACATGTTTTGTCACCAAAGCCCCATATACTACCCACCACTGCGGCCTGTATGCTCTCATTGGCTGGCCCTCGCTTCATACTCGTCGCCAAACCCACTGGCTCCAGGTCATCTATAAGTCCTTGTTAGGTAAAGCCCTGCCTTCTCTCAGCTCACTGGTCACCATAGCAACACCCACCCATAGCACATGCTCCAGCAGGTATATTTCACTCGTCACCCCCAAAGCCAATTCCTCATTTGGCTGCCTTTCCTTCCAGTTCTCTGCTGCCAATGATTGGAATGAATTGCAAAAATCACTGAAGCTGGAGACTCATATATTCCTCACTATATTTAAGCATCAGCTATCAGAGCAGCTTACAGATCATTGCACCTGTACATAGCCCATCCAACTACCTCATCCCCATATTGTTATTTATATTTTTTATTTTCTTTGCACCCCAGTATCTCTACTTGCACATTAATCTTCTGCACATCTATCACTCCAGTGTTTATTTGCGAAATTGTAATTATTTCCCCACTACGGCCTATTTATTGCCTTACCTCCCTAATCTTACTTCAAGCCTTAAACACTAGATATCATCCTAACGAACTTGCCCTCTAAATACACCTCTGCTGTTTTCAACCAAGATCTCAGCGATCACTGCCTCATTGCCTGCATCCGTAATGGGTCAGCGGTCAAACGACCTCCACTCATCACTGTCAAACGCTCCCTGAAACATTTCAGCGAGCAAGCCTTTCTAATCGACCTGGCCCTGGTATCCTGGAAGGATATTGACCTCATCCCGTCAGTAGATGATGCCTTGTTCTTTTTTTTTTTAAATGCCTTCCTCGCCATCTTAAATAAGCGTACCCCATTCAAGAAATTTAGAACCAGGAACAGATGAGAGGCGTTGGAACCAAGACGTTGAGAAGACTTTGCAAAAACATTGGAATTACTTTGATGCTTGTCTTTACAGTACTATGGGAGTTGATTCACATTCTATATAAATAAATCCAGAGATCCCCAGACCTGACTGCCCTTAACCAACACAAAAACATCCTGTGGCGTTCTGCATTAGCATCGAACAGCCCCCGTGATATGCAACTTTTCAGGGAAGTTAGAAACCAATATACACAGGCAGTTAGAAAAGCCAAGGCTAGCTTTTTCAAGCACAAATTTGCTTCCTGCAACACAAATTCAAAAAAGTTCTGGGACATTGTAAAGTCCATGGAGAATAAGAACACCTCCTCCCAGCTACCCACTGCACTGAGGATAGGAAACTCTGTCACCACCGATAAACCCACTATAATTGAGAATTTCAATAAGCATTTTTCTATGGCTGGCCATGCTTTCCACCTGGCTACCCCTACTGCAGTCAACAGCACTGCACCCCCCACAGCTACTCGCCCAAGCCTTCCCCATTTCTCCTTCTCTCAAATCCATTCAGCTGATGTTCTGAAAGAGCTGCAAAATCTGGACCCCTACAAATCAGCCGGGCTAGACAATCTGGACCCTTTCTAAAATTATCTGCCGAAATTATTGCAACCCCTATTACTAGCCTGTTCAACCTCTCTTTCGTGTCGTCTGAGATTCCCATAGATTGGAAAGCAGCTGCTGTCATCCCCTCTTCAATGGAGGGGACACTCTTGACCCAAATTGCTACATACCTATATCTATCCTACCCTGCCTTTCTAAGGTCTTCGAAAGCCAAGTCAACAAACAGATTACCGACCATTACGAATCCCACCGCACCTTCTCCGCAATGCAATCTGGTTTCAGAGCTGGTCATGGGTGCACCTCAACCACGCTCAAGGTCCTAAATTATATCGTAACCACCATCGATAAGAAACAATACTGTGCTGCCGTATTCATTGACCTGGCCAAAGCTTTCGACTCTGTCAATCACCACATCCTCATCGGCAGACTCAATACTTCTCTGATAGAGTTCAGTGTGTCAAATCGGAGGGCCTGTTGTCCGGACCTCTGGCAGTCTCTATGGGGGTGCCACAGGGTTCAATTCTTGGGCCAACTCTTTTCTCTGTATACATCAGTGATGTCGCTCTTGATGCTGGTGAGTCTCTGATCCACCTCTACACAAACAACACCATTCTGTATACATCTGGCCCTTCTTTGGACACTGTGTTAACAACCCTCCAGACGAGCTTCAATGCCATACAACTCTCCTTCCGTGGCCTCCAACTGCTCCTAAATACAAGTAAACTAAATGCATGCTCTTCAACCGATCGCTGCCTGCACCTGCCCGCCTGTCCAGCATCACTACTCTGGACGGTTCTGACTTAGAATATGTGGACAACTACAAATACCTAGGTGTCTGGTTAGACTGTGAACTCTCCTTCCAGACTCACATCAAACATCTCCAATCCAACAAAGCATCCTTCACTCATGCTGCCAAACATACCCTCGTAAAACGGACCATCCTACCGATCCTCGACTTCGGTGATGTCATTTACAAAATAGCCTCCAATACCCTACTCAACAAACTGGATGCAGTCTATCACAGAGCCATCCGTTTTGTCACCAAAGCCCCATATACTACCCACCACTGCGACCTGTACGCTCTCGTTGGCTGGCCTTCTCTTCATAATCGTCGCCAAACCCACTGGCTCCAGGTCATCTACAAGACCCTGCTAGGTAAAGTCCCCCCTTATCTCCGCTCACTGGTCACCATAGCAGCACCCACCTGTAGCACGCGCTCCAGCAGGTATATCTCTCTGGTCACCCCCAAAGCCAATTCCTCCATTGGCCGTCTCTCCTTCCAGTTCTCTGCTGCCAATGACTGGAACGAACTACAAAAATCTCTGAAACTGGAAACACTTATCTCCCTCACTAGCTTTAAGCACCAGCTGTCAGAGCAGCTCACAGATCACTGCACCTGTACATAGCCCATCTATAATTTAGCCCAAACAACTACCCCTTCCCCTACTGTATTTATTTATTTTGCTCCTTTGCACCCCATTATTTATTTCTACTTTGCACTTTCTTCTACTACAAATCTACCATTCCAGTGTTTTGTTTGCTTTATTGTATTTACTTTGCCACCATGGCCTTTTTTGCCTTTACCTTCCTTATCTCACCTCATTTGCTCACATTGTATATAGACTAGAGTTTGTTTTACTCCATGTGTAACTCTGTGTTGTATGTTGTCGAACTGCTTTGCTTTATCTTGGCCAGGTCGCAATTGTAAATGAGAACTTGTTCTCAACTTGCCTACCTGGTTAAATAAAGGTGAAATAAAAATAAATAAAATTTGCACACACTGTATATAGACTTTTCTATTGTGTTAATTGACTGTACGTTTGTTTATTCCATTTGTAACTCTGTGTTGTTGTTTGTGTCACACTGCTTTGCTTAATCTTGGCCAGGTCACAGTTGTAAATGAGAACTTGTTGTCAACTGGCTTACCTGGTTAAATAAAAGGTGAAATAAAAAATATATATATATTTTTTAAATACTATATGTGGGAATGTCTTATGTCCGTCCTACATGTAGTGTTGGTACATGGAATATTCCTCAACTGCATATATCATAAATTGCTATTGCAAATAGAAGTATTATGTTCAACTGACATTTTCAGATATTATTTTGACAAACACACTTTGGCGCTTACAATTCATTCTCTATTGTCATAGATTTGATGGGCACTGTCATCTGTGATATAACTTTCTTTAAGCACGTACTGATGAAACTGTCACTTAATATTTTTTTCTTAAAGTCTACAAACGCTCTACATTTATTCACTCTGTGATAGGGTTGGATCCTATATGCTACTTTTATTATTGTCCTGTAAATGGTACCATGCCTATAATTTAGGCTGTGTGTAGAAGGAGGCATAAAGGAAATTACCTCTACTACTAAATTACCAATAGGTTATAGTGATAAGGAAAACAGCATACACATTTGGCCTGTGAATTCATTTGCCTATAACTAATCAGAATTCCATTATGTTTACATAAAAAAGAGAGAACTCCAAAATGAGAAGATCCTGCCATGAAAAAAACGACTGGGTGGACATAAAGTGGAAAGGAGGGGAAATAAGTCACACCATGCAGCAGGACACCTTCAGCTGCGGGGTATTTGTAATGCAGGTTTGATAGTTATATTTTCAATAATGAATGGTTAGTTTTAATGTGACAATTAGGTAAAAAACTATTTAATTTTTTGGTGTAGATGGCCTGTAAAGCTTACAGATTTAAGTCTAATAGCATGAGATGAAATTAGACAAACATCAGAGTGTGTGATATGAATGCATATTCAGTGGACATTCTGAACCTTGTTTGAGGTCACTAGGTCACATGACCAAGGACCTATTAAAATTTTAAATTTTGAAAAATTCATGTAAAAATGTGTGAGATGAAAATTGACAAACTAAAGGGTGTGCAATATAGAAGGGTAGTTAGTTGACATTCTGAACCTTGTTTGAGTCCAGTAGGTCATATGATTAATGAGCTATTGAAATTCAAAAATGTAAATAAATAATTTAAAATAGTGCGTACCATCGGGTTAGCTAGAACCAGTTTTGAAAGTTTTAGGAGTAATGGTTAAATAGCTATTGAAATGTTTCAAATTTGATTTGTCACTATGTTGACGGTCCCTAACTGCTGTTGGTGGAGGTAAGGAAAACTACAGGCGAATATCTGTCGAATATCCAACCTGAAACTGTCTTTACCTCGGTTCCTAAGGAGAGGTGTACGGCTGGTTGAAGTTTTCAGCAAGCATGTCTATTCTGGGCTCAGTTTTTGACAGTGCAACATTGAGGTCATGCTCAGCATTGAGACTAGAGGTCGCCCGATTAATCGGAATGGCCGATTAATTAAGTCCGATTTCAAGTTTTCATAACAATCTGAAATCGGTATTTTTGGACACCGATTTGGCCGTTTAAAAAATTTTTTTTTTTTACACCTTTATTTAACTAGGCAAGTCAGTTAAGAACACATTCTTATTTTCAATGACGGCCTAGGAACGGTGGGTTAACTGCCTTGTTCAGGGGCAGAACGACAGATTTTTACCTTCTCAGCTCGGGGATTCGTTTTTGCAACCTTCCGGTTACTAGTCCAACGCTCTAACCTTACATTGCACTCCACGAGGAGCCTGCGTGGCAGGCTGACTACCTGTTACGCGAGGGCAGCAAGAAGCCAAGGTAAGTTGCTAGCTAGCATTAAACTTATCTTATAAAAAACAATCAATCTTAACATAATCACTAGTTAACTACAGATGATTGATGATATTACTAGTTTATCTAGCGTGTCCTGAGTTGCATAAAATCGATGCGGTGCCTGTTAATTTCTCATCGAATCACAGCCAACTTCGCCAAACATGTGATGATTTAGCACTGTCGTTGCACCAAACCTAACCATAAACATCAATGCCTTTCTTTAAAATCAATACACAGGTATATATTTTTAAACCTGCAGATTTAGTTAATATTGCCTGCTAACATGAATTTCTTATAATTAGGGAAATTGTGTCACTTCTCTTGCGTTCCGTGCAAGCAGTCAGGATATATGCAGCAGTTTGGGCCGCCTGGCTCGTTGCGAACTGTGTGAAGTCCATTTATTCCTAACAAAAACCATAATTAATTTGCCAGAATTGTACATAATTATGACATAACATTGAAGGTTGTACAATGTAACAGCAATATTTAGGCTTAGGGATGCCACCCGAATACGGAACGGTTCCGTATTTCACTGAAAGAATAAACGTTTTGTTTTCGAAATGATAGTTTCCGGATTCGACAATATTAATGACCAACTGCTCGTATTTCTGTGTATTATTATGTTATAATTAAGTCTATGATTTGATATTTCATAGAGCAGTCTGACTGAGCGATGGTAGGCAGCAGCAGGCTCGTAAGCATTCATTCAAACAGCACTTTTATGCATTTGCCAGCAGCTCTTCGCTCTGCTTCAAGCATTGAGCTGTTTATGACTTCAAGCCTATCAACTCCCGAGATTAGGCTGGTGTAACCGATGTGAAATGGCTATCTAGTTAGCGGGGTGCGCTAATAGCGTTTCAATCGGTGACGTCACTCGCTCTGAGACTTGGAGTAGTTGTTCCCCTTGCTCTGCAAGGGCCGCTGCTTTTGTGGAGCGATGGGTAATGATGCTTCGAGGGTGGCTGTTATCGATGTGTTCCTGGTTCGTGCCCGGGTAGGGGCGAGGAGAGGGACGGAAGCTATACTGTTACACTGGCAATACTAAAGTGCCTATAAGAACATCCAATAGTCAAAGGTATATGAAATACAAAATGGTACAGAGAGAAATAGTCCTATAATTCCTATAATAACTACAACCTAAAACTTATTACCTGGGAATATTGAAGACTCATGTTAAAAGGAACCACTCGCTTTCATATGTTCTCATGTTCTGAGCAAGGAACTTAAAGGTTAGCTTTTTTACATGGCACATATTGCACTTTTACTTTCTTCTCCAACACTTTATTTTTGCATTATTTAAACCAAATTGAACATGTTTCATTATTTATTTGAGGCAAAATTGATTTTATTGATGTATTATATTAAGTAAAAATATAGAAGGGTAGTTAGTGGACATTCTGAACCTTGTTTGAGTCCAGTAGGTCATATGATAAATTTTTATTCTGAACTGGAATATACTGTGTGTGTTTGCCTCAAAAAGTATCTTGCTTCAAACAGTTTATTCCAGTTCAGAATAAAAATGACTTGTATTTTAACAGCAACGGTTCCAACAGACTTGTTTTCAACAAGAAATTCTACAGTAGACCTGATCATTTTCCATCTTCATCTGTACTGTTACTTAGGGTTGCACTATCAGTAGCTAGCTAACGTTAGCTATTAGCTGTATACAAGGCCAGAGGATTGTTTCAAAGAGAAACTCACATTTACTACTATGAGATATAGTACTCCCTTATTTCTGCTTATCTACTTTTATAAAATGACAGCAACGTCATGCTAGCTGACTTACTGTTTCCTGGAGAATTCGGTCCTGTTCTGAAAGAATTCCCTGGGTATACCGTCATACTGTGGATGTATGGTCAGGACGTGTCGTTATATGAATTTGTTAGTTTTGATTGACTTATTACTAAGCACTTCTCCGCACAAAACACTTTGAGGGAGGTCCTCGTTAATTCTCATAGTTTGTATGAAAGAGAGAAACTCATCGGTGTTTTGGCTTTTCATGACAGTTGAGCTCAGTCAATTTGTTTCGAGCATGAGTCCATTTGGCGAGTGGGAATGACAAATCAGTTGCTTACAGCGCATCATCTGCTGTTGAACGACAGCGCTGCAGCGTGTGTCGCGGAGTGATCTTCAAGAAAACTCCAGAAAAAATATCTGGTAAACCGCGAAGTACACGGGCATCTCCTTCTCGCGCAACTGTCAAACTGAGCAGACACCGCTGCTAAGCAGAGAGCGCACCGAACAGAGACCGCAGTTGCTCTTGGCCAAATGAAGTAATTAAATAATTATACATTTACTCTGACACGATCCCCACCATTAACAGGTCCGCGACCCATACTTTAAGGCTGCTATACAGAAACACTCACCAGTACCTTGAAGGGGGTAGTCCCTGCTGATGGTGAAGATGACAATCTTAGTGTAGGCCACGGTCTTGCTCCCGCCGTGGTCATTCTACATCGTCACCTTGAACGGCAACAGGCCCGGATTCTGGGTGCACAGCGCCACCAGCTGGTACACACAAGTCCCCTGGTAGCCAAACCGGTGCCCTTCGAAGGTACAGTTGTAGTCGGAAGTTTACATACACCTTAGCCAAATATATTTAAACTACGTTTTTCATAATTCCTGACATTTAATCTCGGTAAAAATCCCTGTTTTAGGTCAGTTAGGATCACCACTTTATTTTAAGAATGTGAAATGTCAGAATAAAAGTAGAGAGAATGATTTATTTCAGCTTTTATTTCCTTCATCAGTGGGTCGGTAGTTTACATACACTCAATTAGTATTTGGTAGGATTGCTTTTAAATTGTTTAACTTGGGTCAAACGTTCCAGGTAGCCTTCCACAAGCTCCCCACAATAAATTGGGTGAATTTTGGCCCATTCCTCCTGACAGCGCTGGTGTAACTGAGTCAGGTTTGTAGGCCTCCTTGCTCGCACACACTTTTTCAGTTCTGCCCACAAATGTTCCATGGGATTTAGATCTGGGCTTTGTGATGGCCACTCCAATACCTTGACTTTGTTGTCCTTAAGCCATTTTGCCACAACTTTGGAAGTATGCTTGGGGTCATTGTCCATTTGGAAGACCCATTTGCAACCAAGCTTTAACTTCCTGACTGATGTCTTGAGATGTTGCTTCATTATATCCACCTAATTTTCCTGCCTCATGATGCCATCTATTTTGTGAAGTGCACCAGTCCCTCCTGCAGCAAAACACCTCCACAACATGATGCTGCCACCCCCATGCTTCATGGTTGGGATGGTGTTCTTTGGCTTGCAAGCCTCCCCCTTTTCCCTCTAAACATAACGATGGTCATTATGGCCAAACCGTTATATTTTTATTTCATCAGACCAGAGGACATTTCTCCAAAAAGTACAATCTTTGTCCCTATGTGCAGTTGCAAACCTTGGTCTGCCTTTTTTAATGGTGGTTTTGGAGCAGTGGCTTCTTCCTTGCTGAGCGGCCTTTCAGGTTATGTCGATATAGGACTCATTTTACTGTGGATATAGATACTTTTGTACCTGTTTCCTCCAGCATCTTCACAAGGTCCTTTGCTGTTGTTCTGGGATTGATTTGCACCAAAGTACGTTCATCTCTTGGAGACAGAACGCATCTCCTTCCTGAGCGGTATGACAGCTGCGTGGTCCCATGGTGTTAATACTTGAGTACTATTGTTTGTACAGATGAACGTGGTACCTTCAGGCATTTGGAATTTGCTCCCAAGGATGATCCAGACTTGTGGAGTTCTACAATTGTTTTTCTGAAGTCTTGACTGATTTCTTTAGATTTTCCCATGATGTCAAGCAAGAGGCACTGAGTTTGAAGGTAGGCATTGAAATACATCCACAGGTACACCTCCAATTGACTCAAATTATGTCATTTAGCCTAACAGAAGCTTCAAAAGCATGACATAATTTTCTGGAATTTTCCAAGCTGTTTAAAGGCACAGTCAACTTAGTGTATGTAAACTTCTGAACCACTGGAATTGTGATACAGTGAATTTTAAGTGAAATATTCCGTCTGTAATTGTTGGAAAAATGACTTGTGTCATGCACAAAGTAGATGCCCTAACCGACTTGCCAAAACTATAATTTGTTAACAAGAATTTTGTGGAGTGGTTGAAAAACGAGATTTAAAAACTCCAACTCAAGTGTATGTAAACTTCCGACTTCAACTGTATGTATGTATGAATGAGTGAACAACCGCACACAAATACGTTTTCAGAGTTTTGTATTTAAGTTTTTACAACAGATTTGCAGACGTTAGTCAGTCGTAATCCGCTCTCTCCTATTAGTGGCTTCAATAGATAAAGAACGGTATTTAGTTATTTTTTATTTTACCTTTATTTAACCAGGTAGGCCAGTTGAGAAGAGAACAAGTTCTCATTTACAACTACGACCTGGCCAAGATAAAGCAAAGCAGTGTGACAAAACAGCAGAGTTACACATGGGATAAACAAACGTACAGTCAATAACACAATAGAAAAGGTCTATGTACAGTGTGTGCAAATGTAGTAAGATTAGGGAGGAAAGGCAATAAATAGGCCATAGAGGTGAAATAATTACAATTTAGCATTAACACTGGAGTGATATATGATGATGGATGATGATGATGTTCAAGTAGAGATACTGGGGTGCAAAATAGCAACAAAAACAATGACAATATGGGGATGAGGTAGTTGTGTGTGCTATTTACAGATGGACTGTGTACAGGTACAGTGATCGGTAAGCTGCTCTGACAGCTGATGCTTAATGTTAGGGAGGGAGATATAAGATTCTAGCTTCAGTGATTTTTGAAAATTGTTCCAGTCATTGGCAGCAGAGAACTGGAAGGAAAGGCGGCCAAAGCAGGAGTTGGCTTTGGGGATGACCAGTGAAATATACCTGCTGGAGCGCATGCTACGGGTGGGTGTTGCTATGGTGACCAGTGAGTTGATATAATGCGGGGCTTTACCTTGCAAGGACTTGGATGACCTGGAGCCAGTGGGTTTGGCAACGAATATGTAGCGAGGGCCAGCCAACGAGAGCATGTTGGGTAGTAGATGGGGCTTTGATGACAAAGGATGGCACTGCGATGAGACTACATCCAATTTGCTGAGTAGAGTGTTGGAGGCTATTTTTGTAAATGACATCGCCGAAGTCAAGGATCGGTAGGATAGTCAGTTTTATGAGGGTATGTTTGGCAGCATGAGTGAAGGAGACTTTGTTGCGAAATAGGAAGCCGATTCTAGATTATATTTTGGATTGGAGATGCTTAATTTGAGTCTGGAAGGAGAGTTTACAGTCTAACCAGACACCTAGGTATTCGTAGTTGTCCACATATTCTAAGTCAGAACCGTCCAGAGTAGTGATGCGAGTCGGGTGGGCGGGTGCAGGCAACAATCAGTTGAAGAGCATGCTTTTAGTTTTACTAGCATTTTATAATCAGTTGGAGGCCACGGAAGGAGTGTTGTATGGCATTGATGCTCGTTTGGAGGTTTGTTAGCACAGTGTCCAAAGAAGGGCCAGATGTATACAGAACGGTGTCGTCTGCATGGAGGTGGATCAGAGAATCACCAGCATAGAGAGCGACATCATTGATATATACAGAGAAGAGTCAGCCCGAGAATTGAACCCTGTGGCACCCCCATAGAGATTGCCAAAGGTCCGAACAACAGGCCTTCCAATTTGAGACACTGAACTCTATCTGAGAAGTAGTTGGTGAACCAGGTGAGGCAGTGATTTGAGAAACCAAGGCTATTGAGTCTACCGATAAGAATGCGGTGATTGACAGAGTCAAAAGCCTTGGCCAGGTCGATGAAGACGGCTGCACAGTACTGTCTTTTATCGATGGCGGTTATGATATCATTTAGGACCTTGAGCGTGGCTGAGGTGCACCCATGACCAGCTCGGAAACCAGATTGCGTAGTGGAGAAGGTACGGTGGGATTCAAAATGGTCGGTGATCTGTTTGTTAACTTGGCTTTCGAAGATTTTAGAAAGGCAGGGCAGGATGGATATAGGTCTATAACAGTTTGGGTCTAGAGTGTTTCCCCTTTTGAAGAGGGGGATGACCGTGGCAGCTTTCCAATCTTTGGGGAACTCAGACGATAGAGGTTGAACAGGCTAGTAATAGGAGTTGCAACAATTTTGGCGGATCATTTTAGAAAGAGAGGGTCCAGATTGTCTGGCCCAGCTGATTTGTACAGGTCCAGGTGTTGCAGCTCTTTCAGAACATCTGCGATCTGGATTTGGGTGAAGGAGAAGCTGGGGAGGCTCGGGCAAGTAGCTGCGGGGGCTGCGGAGCTGTTGGCCGGGGTTGGGGTAGCCAGGAGGAAAGCATGGCCAGCCGTAGAGAAATGCTTATTGACATTTTCGGTTATCATGGATTTATCAGTGGTGACCGTGTTGCCTAGCCTCAGTGCAGTGGGCAGCTTGTTCTCCATGGACTTTAATGTGTCCCAAAACTTTTTGGAGTTAGAGCTACAGGATGCACATTTCTGTTTGAAAAGCTAGCCTTTGCTTTCCTGACTGACTGTGTGTATTGGTTCCTGACTTCCCTGAACAGTTGCATATCGCGGGGACTATTCGATGCTATTGCAGTCCGCCACAGGATGTTTTTGTGCTAGTCGAGGGCAGTCAGGTCTGGAGTGAACCAAGGGCTATATCTGTTCTTAGTTCAACATTTTTTGAAAGGGCCATGCTTATTTAGGATGGTGAGGAAATTACTTTTAAAGAACGACCAGGCATCCTCGACGGACGGGATGAGGTCAATATCCTTCCAGGATACCCGGACCAGGTCGATTAGAAAGGCCTGCTTGCAGAAGTGTTTTAGGGAGCGTTTGACAGTGATGAGGTGTGGTCGTTTGACCACGGACCCATAGCGGATGCAGGCAATGAGGCAGTGATGGCTGAGAGCCTGATTGAGGTGTATTTGGAGGGCAAGTTGGTCAGGATAATATCTATGAGTGTGCCCATGTTTACGGATTTAGGGCTGTACCTGGTGGTTTCCTTGAAAGTTTGTGTGAGATTTAGGGCATCTTGCTTAGATTGTAGTACTGCTGGGGTGTAAGCATATCCCAGTTTAGGTCACCTAACAGAACGATCTCTGAAGATAGATGGGGGGCAATCAATTCACATATGGTGTCCAGGGCACAGCTGGGAGCTGAGGGGGTCTATAACAGGCTGCAACAGTGAGAGACTTATTTCTGGAGAGATTGATTTTTTTAATTAGAAGCTCAAACTGTTTCGGCATAGACCTGGAAAGTATGACAGAACTTTGCAAGCTATCTCTGCAGTAGATTGCAACTCCTCCCCCTTTGGCAGTTCTATCTTGACGGAAAATGTTGTAGTTTGGTATGGAAATCTCCGAATTTTTGGTGGCCTTCCTAAGACAGGATTCAAACACGGCAAGGACATCAGGGTTGGCGGAGTGTGCTAAAGCTGTGAGTAAAACAAACTTAGGGAGGAGGCTTCTGATGTTAACATGCATGAAACTAAGGCTTTTTCGATTACAGAAGTCAACAAATGAGAGTGCCTGGGGACACGCAGGGCCTGGGTTAGCCTCCACATCACCCAAGGAACAGAGGAGGAGTAGGATGAGGGTATGGCTAAAGACTAGCAAAACTGGTTGTCTAGTGCGTTGGGGACAGAGAATAAAATGAGCACATTTCTGTGCGTGGTAGAATAGATTCAGGGCATAATGTGCAGACAGGGGTATGGTGGCGTGCGGGTACGGTGGAGGTAAGCCCAGGCACTGAGTGATGATAAGAGAGGTTGCATCTCTGGACACGCTGGTTATGCTGGGGGAGGTGGTTTACCGCATGTGTGGGAGGTGGGACAAAGGAGGTATCTAAGGCATTTACAGTGGGACTAGGGGCTCCGCAGTAAACTAAAACAATTATAATTATCCTAAACAACAGTATACAAGGTATATTGACATTTGAGAGAGACATAAAGCGAGGCATAAAGCAATCACAGGTGTTGATTGGGAGAGCTAGCTAAGACAACAACGGGTAAGACAACAACAGCTAATCAGCTAAGACAACAACAACAGGTAAAATGGCGATGAATGTGCAGAGAGGGTTGGTTAACTACACACAGGGCCTGAGTTCGGGGCTAGGGCCGACAGATAAACAAAGGTAAACAAAGTGGAGTACCGTGATAAATGAACAGTCCAGCAGGCATCAGCTATGTAGCCAAGTGATCATAGGGTCCAGTGTACAGCAATAGATGGAACAGGGAAGCCGCGGGGTAGTCATTGCTACACTAGCACGCGGGAGACACGGCGTTTAAAGTTAGCAGTCCGGGGTAAGTAGAAGCATCTGCTTCGACGTCCGGCAAAGGCCGGTTGAAGGCACAGCTGATGGAATTATGTCTGCGGACCAGTCGTGGTGGTACGGCGGGGTGTCGTGTCGACGAAGGGACCGGGCCACATGGCGAAAGAGGTATTGTAGTTGTGGTAATTACATTTGCTAGCCGGAGATGCGCCTGGCTGGCTCAGGGCTAGCTTCGGGGCTGGGTCACTTAGTGGCAGCTAGCTAGCTGTGATGATCAATGGTCCAGGGTTTACGGCAGGAATCCGGCGTTGTAGTGGAGAAAAACAGTCCGAGGCTGGCAGGTATTATCCAGGCTAAAAAACGGCTGGTGCATGAGCAGAGGGTAAAGGTCGCTAGCAGTGGCTAACAATGACTAAATAGCTAGTAGCTAAGTAGCTGGCTAGCCACTGATGCAAGATTTGGCTATAAGGTCTAAAAAAAAATTGCGGATCCGTGTCACATTGAGTGAGGCAGGTTACCGGAAGGTATATTTAATTTAAAAATGGAAAAAGAGATTGAAAAATAAATTGGAATATATATACAAAAAAGACGAAAAATACAAAAGTAAACGAGAGGACGACAAACCACGTCTGCACTGCTACGCCATCTTGGATCAGTACAGCCACACTGCTCTGGACGCACACACCCCTTTGAACGAAGCCGGTAATACAAAAGCAGCCCTGCACACAGATCTGGATGTACATTTTGGAGTTGGACTCACAGGTGTGTGAATAGGCTGAGCCACAGTCATCATAGTAGCTGATCACTGGACAGATCACATCTGGGGAGAGAAATCAATTTGAGATGTTTTATTCTGTAAATAAGAAAGACATCCTAGTGTACTCCAACAAAGGAAGTGAATGTAGTACAGGGTTGTCCATATTTCCAATTCTCTCCATATTAACTTAGCCTAACAGTCCATATTGCTGACTACAGTAGATGACTAAGCTGGTGCAGGGACCAGAGCAGTAATGTTACCTACTGTACCTGTGCTGTGTTAGCTGAGGACTTCATTTGAGACAGTGCAGCCATGCTGGTCAGGGCAAGCAAATGGTTCACAGACCAGGGAAGCCCCACAGGTGCAGATCATAGAGAGCGGGCTTCTCCAGAATTGCACTGAGGCCAAGAATAAAGACACAGGTTTAAATAAACAAACTATACCCAGTAATTAAACATTACCAGTTCAACCATTGCATATACTTATGACTTTGATATGCATGATGTGCTGTTTGAGTGAGTTTTTATTTTATACTTAAACAGGGAAGTATATTGAGATTGACATTTCAATATTTGAATAATCAGCTCTGCTTATTCCATCAGTAGGCTTTTCTATAAACGTACCTAAACCTCCTCCTGTCCACATTGGCACCCCTCCTCACAGCCATCTGGGCACGGCACAGACCCCGCCACTCAGGGCACAGTGAGGAACAGGCGTTGGCACACAGGCTGTAGTGGCTGAACTGGGGGCAATGAGCTGAGGAATAGAATATTCATGATTAATACATGCATTTGTAAATAGGACCAGATTAATGTTAAACAGATCTCCAGTGAAGACCTAGATGACTAATTAGACATTTATGGCATCTTGTTCACCTTCATTAGTGAGAATTTACATTTAGCTTAAGTTTCTGTATTCTAATTATTAAAGGGCAATCAACAGAGTTTTATAGATTGAATGCATTGTGAGGGCCATATTTGGGCAATATGATGCCATTTTCTGTCAGAGGGGAAACTTACCACAGCCAGCGTTGGTTCCTCCATGGGCCCACCTTGACTCCTGCCTCCTGACACTCCACATGATAGGCCTGCAGCTGCTCACACAGCGGCTGCTGGGTCTGGTTCCCTGCCACACACAGGTCAGCCATGCAGTGGGAGTAGTGGGTCTGTGGCTGGACTACAGAGTGACAGGAGGAGAAGGCTCCGCCAGGCAGTGTGAGTAGGCCACAGTAGAGCTCACAGTCATGCAGGGGCACTGACGGAGGAGGCAGTTAGCCCCAAACTCATCACTGCAGTGGGATGCAGGCCTGCGCATGACCCATCTCAACGACGACACAAAACACATCGGGGTCAAAGATCAGGGTTCCATTGGGCAGCTGTAGGTCATCCATGGGGACATTGTTGTAGTTCCCACACAGGCCACAGGTCATGCTCTTGTAGGATGAGTCAGAGATCTTTACTAGGAGCAGGTTGTGTAGATTGGAGATGACCTGGACTGACCCCAGGGCCTTGATGGTTACCAGATGACCATTCTGATGCCGACTTATATCACTGTGGGAGAAGGGCAGGTTCTCAAGGACTCCACTGACCTGGTAGAAAAGGGAAAGTTGATCACTATTGAATACATATTGTACAGTAAGTCCATGCTATGTAAAGCTCATTGTAAAATAATACAATAAAAAAAGGCAGTATCTGCACCAAACTACATAAAAGATTAATACTGATGGTGAAACCCATCCTTTACCTGAACCTCTCCAAGATGGTCAGAGAACCATCTTCCTCTTATTGATGACCATGTGTATTTCCCAGGATGTATTCTCACTGCCATGACGCACAGCCACCACAAATCCTCCACAGTTTTAGAGTGCAGCAGGCAGGTACTGAGCAGCATGTTGTCACATGTCCCATGGAACTCAAATGCCTGCCCATCAAACATGGCCAGTGTGCCCCTCTGGGCCTTGGGTAGCAGCCTTTTATGGCAGGACATGTGTCCACCGGCACGGCGCGCATCTATTCACACAGGTCAACACCAGGGAATCTCCAAGGTGGAAGTGGCCGCAGTCCTCGGGTTGGACACCGAGGGAGCCACTGAGCATCAGGCCTGGTTCACAGAAGTAGTTCTCCAAGTGGTCTGCAGGCAGCGCCACAGTTTTGTTGAGCAAACCTTCGCAGATGAGAGTAGGACTAGAGGAGTGTTAGATGTAGCTTGTGCCTTTTGGACGGGCTCTGTCTGTGAAGGGAGAATGACATTGTTTAGTTGTTATACAGTGAATAGGCATGAGTGATTTTGGCTCCACTGGGTAAATCAGTTGTGTTACTCCCATCTAGTGGTAAAGAGGCAGCAGAGGCACCAGCCTGAATAATAGTAACCGTTTACTGAACAAGCACCTGCTATTCATTTTCAGCCTTATAAAACCCATCAACATCTTAGCTGGAGAATAAACTGCATATAAAAAAATCCATGGTGCAAAACTACAAGGTATGTATCAATGTGAATGCAAATAATACCACAGCTCAGTTATTTCCCTTCGATGTGTGTCCCAACGATGTGTGATCAATATCAACTAACCAAACACAATGAAATGTTAATACCGCACTTTCAGAAGAATCTACAAGCCGTCCATATTTCATTTGGTACACAGCAATGCTCACCGCCAAACTGCAATTCCAGATAATTTTTATTTGTTTTTGCTCGTGGAACAAGCTGATAGAGGTGCATAATATCAGCAGAAGCTGGGGCTCCTCCGGGCTTGAACCTCAGCACCGTCCATCTTACAGGCTTCAGCGTATTCAGCCAGCCACCTACATAGAGCAAGCTGGTGGTCTTTGTGATGACACAGAGGTCACCAATACAGCAGTTGAAGAATCTTCCCACACACCCCTGAGCTGGAGTAGAGGGCCAGCTGCTCTGGGGAACATTTCGGACAGTTTCCAAAGCTGGGGTCCACACCATGGGAAGTCTTTATTCTTCCACAACTTCAAGAACTTTGTGGAAACCTGCCCTGTTAGCTCATCAGCAGGGTCAGAGTTCTAGTTGCCACACAGGCCGCAGGTGGGGTTGGAGTATTTTCCAGAGAGGATGATGGCGATATTTGCCTTTACTTTCAAGCTGATGGAGAAGCCCCAGTCTGTGTGGATGTAGATGATCAGACCAACAGCATGAACCACTGTGGAGGGACTGAAGAGGAAGGGCATGTTCTTCTGGACTCCATTCACCTGTAGGGGGAGGGGGACACTGCACTCAAATGTTTCAGAATGATGACTGTAACAGGCCCATTCACAGATTAGGCCTGGAATTTCTGCCTGAAGTGTCAAATCAAATATACTCCTTTTATATATAAACACACAATGACTGAAAAACTGTTTGGTCAAAGACACCACAAATAAATCAGCCTGTTGTCAGCGTGCTTTGAATAGATGTAGGCTATACAGGCAATGTATAATTTAACTATTAGCAATGTGAAAACCTACCTGTACAGTTTCATCATTTTTTTATGGTAATCTCCACGATGGTGCCGTTCACCTTGACCAGTAAATTCATAGGAGAGTCTTGATGCCTGTCAGTCTGGAAATGCACTTCAATTGGAGTCAGGCTATCCCTGTCCCCACACATTCCCACCAGCTGGTACCTACAGAACCCCTGGAAGTCATACACAACCTGGTCAAAGTTGGACAGGTGGTTGCTGCTCTGCCAGCACATCTGCCAGAGGTAAGCCATGCAGCCCCTGACCCTGTCCTCACTTATACCACAGTTCTCATTGCCACAGGAGGCCGGATAGCACAGGACATGGTGGGTGTATGGCATACAGACACAGTGCTCAGCACAGTTGACATGGGACCAGATGGGGTCATTGGCATGGTAGAGGAAGCCATTGTGTGTGCAGCCCACTGGGACACAGGAACATAGGCGTCCCCCTCTAGAACAAAGAGAACTACATGAGCACAAACTGCCGCCATGACACCATCTAGACCAGAGGTTCTCAAAGTTTTTTACTCGGGGCCCCCCTTCCAACATTGGGGAACTCGCCTCTTGTAATATAGTAGATTTAAAGCTCATTTCCTGCAGTTCAATAACATTTTGTAATGGGGTGAAATTGAAATGTTGTGTTTTAAAGAAACATTTCTTGCAATTCTTTACATTTTGCCATGTCTAATGTGTATTCATATAATATTTGAGTGACAATTTACAACCATATTTATGGGCTAAAAAAAACAAAATAAAAAAATGTTAGCTGACATGGCTAGTTGATCTGGACATTTCTGACAAATTATAAATTAATATAAATTAAGGTACGCAATGACCAACATGACAAGAGGAACTGATGCACTACCCAATTTTGAAATTGCACTGTGTGTGTGTGTGTGTGTATATATATATATACATATACATATATATATATATATATATATATATATATGTGTGTGTGTGTGTGTGTGTGTGTGTGTGTGTGTGTGTGTGTGTCTGTGTGTGTGTGTGTGTGTATTGGTATATACAGTAACAGTCAAAAGTTTGGACACACCTATTCATCCAAGGGTTTTTCTTTATTTCGACTATTTTCTACATTGTAGAATAATAGTGAAGACAACAAAACTATGAAATAACACATATGGAATCATGTAGTAACCAAAGAAGAAGTGCTAAACAAATCAAAATCTATTTTAGATTCTTCAAAGTAGCCACCCTTTGCCTTGATGACGGCTTTGCACACTCTTGGCATACTCTTGGCATTCTTTCAACCAGAGTTCCCACATATGCTGAGCACTTGTTGGCTGCTTTTCCTTCACACTGCGGTCCAACTCATCCCAAACCATCTCAATTGGGTTGAGATCGGGTGATTGCGAAGGCCAGATCATCTGATGCAGCACTCCATGTCAAGAGTGTGCAAAGCTGTCATCAAGGCAAAGGTGGCTACTTTGAATAATCTCAAATATAAACTATATTTTGATTTGTTTAACACTTTTTTTGGTTACTAAATGATTACATATGTGCTATTTCATAGTTTTGATGTCTACACTACTATTCCACAATGTAGAAAAGAGTAAAAACAGAAAAACCTTGGAATGAGTAGGTGTCAACTTTTAACTGGTACTGTGTATATATATGTATATATATATATACAAACAATGCATTCGCAAAGTATTCAGACCCCTTGACTTTTTCCAAGTTTTGTTACGCTACAGCCTTATTCTAGAATTGATTCAATTGTTATTTTTTCATTGATCTACACACAATACCCAATAATGGCGGAGCAATAACTGTTTTTTAGATTTTTTAGCAAATATATTAAAACATATTTTTTTGAAATATCAGGTTTATATAAGTGTTCCGACCCTTTACTCAGTACTTTGTTGAAGCACCTTTGGCAACTATTACTGCCTCAAGTCTTCTTGGGATTGACACTACAAGCTTGGCACACCTGTATTTGGGGAGTTTCTCCCATTCTTCTCTGCAGATCCTCTAATGCTCTGTCAGGTTGGATGGGGAGCGTCGCTGCACAGCTATTTTCAGGTCTCTCCAGAGATGTTAGTTCAGGTTCTAGTCCGGGCTCTGGCTGGGCCACTCAAGGACATTCAGACACTTGTCGCGAAGCCAAGACAACGCAGGAGTGGCTATATGCTTATGGTCTTTGTCTTGTTGGAAGGTGAACCTTCGCCCCAGTATGAGGTCCTGAGCGCTCTGGAGCAGGTTTTCATCAAGGATCTCAGTACTTTACTCCGTTCATCTTTGCCTCGATCCTGACTATTCTCCCAGTCTCTGCCACTGAAAAACATCCCCACAGCATGATACTGCCACCACCATGCTTCACCGTAGGGATGGTGCCAGGTTTCCTCCAGATGTGACGCTAGGCATTCAGGCCAAATAGTTCAATATTGGTTTCATCAGACCAGAGAATCTTGTTTCTCATGGTCTGAGAGTCCCTTTTGTGCCTTTTGGCAAACTCCAAGCGTGCTGTCATGTGCCTTTTACTGAGGAGTGGCTTCTGTCTGGCCACTACCATAATGGCCTGATTGGTGGAGTGCTGCAGAGATGGTTGTTCTTCTGGAAGGTTCTCCCATCTCCACAGTGGAACTCTGGAGCTCTGTCAGAGTGACCATTGGGGTCTTGGTCACCTCCCTGACCAAGGCCCTTCTCCCCCGATTCCTCAGTTTGGCCGGGCGGCCAGCTCTAGGAAGAGTCTTGGTGGTTCCAAACTTCTTCCATTTAAGAATGGAGGCCACTGTGTTCTTGGGGACCTTCAATGCTGGAGACATTTTTTGGTACCCTTCCCCAGATCTATGCCTCGACACAATGCAGTCAATTCCTTCAACCTCATGGCTTGGTTTTTGCTCTGGTATGAACTGTCAGCTGTGGGACCAATCAATTGAATTTACCACAATTGGGCTCCAATCAAGTTGTAGAAACATTTCAAAGATGATCAATGGAAACAGGATGCACCTTAGCTCAATTCTGAGTCTCAGAGCATGGGGTCTGAATACTTATGTAAACAAGGTATTTCTGTTTTTTAGAAATGTGCAAACGGCTTTCACTTTGCCATTATGGGGCATTGTGTGTAGATTGATAAAAAAAGAATAATAATAATTTTAGAACAAGGATGTAAGGTAAGAAATTGTGGAAAAGGGGAAGAGGTAGGAATACATTCCTAATGCACTGTATACATACAGACATACAAATACTTTCAAAAAACTGCAAGAGGCACCAGTTTTGGCATGGTCCCTCAAATCCTCAAAGTTGTACAGCTGCACCATTTAGAGCATCTTGACTGGCTGCGTCACTGCTTGATATGGCAACAGCACTGCCTTCGATCGCATGGCGCTACAGAGGGTGGTGCGGACAGCCCAGTACGTCACTGAGGCCGACTTCCCTTCCATTCAGGACCTCTATATCAGGCGATGTGAAAGGAAGGTATGAAAATCTTTAAAGACTTCAGCCACCCAAGCCATAGACTGTTCTCTCTGCTTCCTCACGGCAAGTGATGCAAGCGGTAAGTCTGACACCATCAGGCTCCTGAACAGCTTCTATCCCCAAGCCATTAGACTGCTAAATTGTTAACAGAATGGCTACATTGTAGAATGGCTATAAGTTAACCCTTGTATTTTATTTCTGCACTGTCTCTATGCACACTCAAAAACATAACAGGCACACATTTATACTGACTCTACACACACTAATATATGCTGCTGCTACTCTGTTTATCATATATCCTGATGCCTAGTCACCTTACCCCTATACATACATTATCAACCTCTATCACTCCAGTATCCCTGCACATTGTAAATATGGTATTGGATCTTATTTATTGTGTGTTTTTGTTCTACATTATGCAGTGGTGTAAGATACTTAAGTGGAACTGTAAAATGTTTACTTAAGTACTATTTTTGGGTATCTGTACTTTACTATTTATATGACAACTTTTACTTCACTACATTCCTTAATAAAATTATGTACATAATACTCCATCCATTTTCCCTGACACCCAAAAGTACTCGATACATTTTGAATGCTTAGCAGGACAGGAAAATGGTCAGATTCACGCACCTATCAAGAGAACAGTCCTGGTCATCCCTATTGCCTCTGAAATGGCGGACTCACTAAACACAAATGCTTTGTTTGTAAATGATTGCCTAAGTGTTGGAGTGTGGCCCTGGCTAGCCATAAACAAATCAAATCAAATGTATTTATATAGCCCTTCTGACATCAGCTGATATCTCAAAGTGCTGTACAGAAACCCAGCCTAAAACCCCAAACAGCAAGCAATGCAGGTGTAGAAGCACGGTGGCTAGGAAAAACTCCCTAGAAAGGCCAAAACCTAGGAAGAAACCTAGAGAGGAACCAGGCTATGAGGGGTGGCCAGTCCTCTTCTGGCTATGCTGGGTGGAGATTATAACAGCACATGGCCTAGATGTTCAAATGTTCATAAATGACCAGCATGGTCAAATAATAATAATCATAGTAGTTGTCGAGGGTGCAACATGTCAGTAACACAGAGTAAGTGTCAGTTGGCTTTTTCATAGCCGATCTTTGAGAGTATCTCTACCGCTCCTGCTGTCTCTAGAGAGTTGAAAACAGCAGGTCTGGGACAGGTAGCACGTCCGGTGAACAGGTCAGGGTTCCAGCAGGTCTTCCTGCTGGAAACATAAAACATAAACATAAAATAAAATAGTAAATTGTGCAGTCTGGTTTGCTTAATAAGGAAGGTGAAATGATTTATAATTGTGATACTTAGGTATATTTTAAACCAAATACTTTTAGACTTTTACTGAATGACTCACTTTTACTCTGATACTGTACATGAATAGAAAATGATCAGATTTTTTCTGTGCTACATTAATTACTGCATTGCTGGGTTTGGAGCTTGCAAGAAAGGCATTTCACTGTACTTGTGCATGTGACGTTTAAAACGACATAAAAGACAACCCTGCAGAGCCATGTAACATACATTTACATGCCTGAATGTAACACCAGTCTGAATGCTTACGGCAGAAGGTGCTGCTACTCCATGATTTGATGGGGACCTGGGAGGACTGACAGGCAGCGGTTTAGGCCTGCAGAGCCTGGCACAGGACTTCCTGGTTCTTGCCCTTACTGATGACATTAGACCCTAGGGTCCACCACATCATGGCACCAACTGAGAGGGTTTTTCTGCGACCAGATCCCAGATGTCCTGTAACTATCCTTGTTGTACTGTAGATCCGTGTCGGAGAAGGGGCCTCCACAGTCCGCATGGCATGACTGACCCTCCTTGTCCAGGACCCTCCTCCATCTCCAGCCGAAGGCCGCCTCATCCACAGCAGTAGCACCCTTTGGTGTGCGGAGGTCATCGTCCTTGTTGCCATGGTTGTAACCACACACGTCAGAGCGGCTCTTGGGCAGGCTTACCAGGATGTGTGGAACCAGTCGTATTTGACATGGAGGCCGAAGCTGGTGTCAACGACCGAGAACAGACTGCTCTGATGGACCTTCACCGAGCCAGAATGGAGAGTCACAGGCAGGAGCATTCTCTGGCCATTCACCTTCAGAGAGAGAAGAGAGAAAGGAGACAAAGAGTCATTTCAGAGTAGAGGGTTGATGTATTTCATGTTAACATTTACTTGTGTGGAATAATTCATATAATCAAATGTGTCAATAGGCAATGGTTAACTAAAATGGCATCGGAACATGTGATTGGCAGTTCTCAAATTATGTGCAATCAACCCGAGTAAACATTCCACTTCCGTCATTCCACTGAAACATAACTTATTTTTATCTTATTAAAAATGACCTCCCTGCAAGGCTTTGTACAATTCTGTATTCTCAATTTTTCACCCAGTCTGGCTAAAATGCCATACAGACATGCACTTGAACTTGACATGAATTACTATTCAAACAGCCCATCAGCCATCCAGAGAATGACCCAGTGAACTCCTATTACAAAAGGGATGTTAAACAATCACTCGATGGAAAACAATTCCAGAACGGTTGACAAATAGACATGCCCAGAGGAAAATCACTGCATGGTCTATATAGCCTGACCGACTTTATTGTAACATTATTTTGAATGTAAAGTGCATGTGTGTATTTGTAACGTACCCAACAACAGCCTAGCTTGCCTCTCTGGATAACAGTGTGGTCATTGTACAAAGTGAGCTGTAGGGCTTTAATAGATGGAAAGTGATTCTGAGCATGGTCGTTTTGCACCATGACCAAGAAGGGTTCTGCAGTACTGGCGTGGGTGCATTTCTGGACCAGAGTGTAGCTTCCATGGTAGTTAAACTCCAGGCCATCAAAGGTGTAGTAGTGGTGGCCTCTGAGCACCCAGCAATCAGCTTTCTGGGCCAGGTCAACAGATTAGGCTTGGACTGGAAAGACAGGTGACAAGAATTAGGCTCTTGAGAGAATTCACACAGATTTGACGACTACTGCGGTTGACAGTGTTCCTAATTGAATGTATAAAATTTCAAAGCATATCAAAATTGTCCGTTAATGTTGTGATTATTAGTCTGTTAGTTTAAACTAGATGAATTATAAATGCATCGACTTTTGGGTGGCATCAAATGTTCTGAACAGGTATTCTAATCTGCACAGAAGAAAAAGCTGCGCTGTTGGAATCTTTCTAAAGTTGATGTATATTCAACCAGCAGTGTGATAGACATTGACATGCATTCCATTAGCTTCGGAACAATTGACAGGTTAATTAATTCTGAACAAGCTTCTGATTGACAATAACAATTCCACTAGCCCCTGTAGGCTGTTATTCAAGATTTGGTGTAAAGTGTGTGCAAAATGGTGAAATAAATAAGGTCATTGCCAACTCGGAGAATGAAAGCATTGAGGAAGTATGAATCATAGGTATATTACAAATCCTTGTAAATACGTCAGGCTGAATACATCCAATGTATACGGAACAAAAATATAAATGCAACATGAAACAAAGCTTATGAGAAAATCAGTCATTTTAAGTAAATTCATTAGGCCCTAATCTATGAATTTCACATGACTGGGAATACAGATATGCATCGGTTGGTCAAAGATACCTTAACATTTTTAAATGGCCCTCAGGATCTCATCATGGTTTTTCTGTGCATTCAAATCGACAATCAATAAAATGCAATTGTGTTTGTTGTCCGTAGCTTATACCATAACCCCAATATGGGGCACTCTGTTCACAACGTGGACATCAGCAAACCCCTCGCTCACACAACGTCATACACGTGGTCTGCGATTGTGAGGCCGGTTGGACTGCCAAATTCTCAAAAACAATATTGGAGGTGGCTTATGATAGAGAACATTAAATTATCTGGCGACTGCTCGTGGACATTCCTGCAGTCAAAATTACAATTGCACACTTCCTAAACTTGAGACATCTGTGGCATTATGTTATGTGACAAAACTGCACATTTTAGACTGGCCTTTTATTGTGCCTAACACATGCTTTTTAATCAGCTTCTTGATAATCCATCCACCTGACAGGTATGGCTTATCTTGGCAAAGGGGAAATGCGCACTAACAGGGATGTAAACAAATGTCACAAAATGTGTGTATGGAACATTTCTGGGATCTTTTATTTCAGCTCAGGAAACATGGAACCAACACTTTACATTTTTCTTCACTGGTACAACACCACAACGCAAAAAGAAAGTGAATCAGAGAAGTGGTTTAGTTCAACTAAACAACCAAGCCCTGTTTGGTAACTTTGGAGCTTCTGGGTGTGTCAGTGAATCCAGCTGACCCAGCAGGGCAGTGATTACCTTTCCCAACACAGCCCAAGGAACCTTCAAGAAGGGTGCAGCTCGACCCTTAGGGCAGAGGCAGCCTCTCAGCGCAGGGAGCCAGGGGTGGAACATGTGCACCTCAGAGCACCCATCCAACCAGGAAACCTCCCCCTTCTGCAGAAACACAATGAGTCAGTGTGTGTTCGTTACACAACCCTCCCTCCAACTGACACCCCACAAAGGTTTTGGGATTAGTCAAGCCCTGTACACAGGTGTAGTGACTAACATACAGTTAAGACATTAATCATTGGGCTGTTTGTGACAGCCTGGGCTAAATGAAGCATGGCACATTTTGCTCTGTGGTGTAGTTGTGGCAACATGTCAGGGATTACAGCTGCATAAATTCAGGTTTGGGAATTGATGATAAATAATGTGTCATAATAAATGTGACAATGTGTCATTACTGACTACACCCTCAGAGTAATCAAACCTCTAGTCTTGGAACATGATAAAAGAGTCAAATGTTCTGGTCATTTTGGAGAGGTGTGTACCAATGACTACAACCCAGAAAATGCATACTGAACACAAATATAAACGGAACATGTAAAGTGTTGGTCCCATGTTTCATGAGCTGAAATAAAAGATCCCAGAAATGTTCCATATGCACAAAAAGCTTGTTTCTCTCAAATTTTATGAATACATTTGTTTACATCCCTGTTAGTGAGCAGTTCTTCTTTGCCAAGATAAGCTATCCACCTGACAGGTGTGGCATATCAAGAAGCTGATTAAACAGCATGATTGTTGCACAGGTTCACCTTGTGCTGGGGACAATAAAAGGCCACTCTAAAACGTGCAGTTTTGTCACAACACAATGCCACAGATGTTTCAAGTTGAGGGAGCATGGAATTGGCATGCTGACTGCAGGAATGTCCACCAGAGCCGTTGCCAGAGAATGTAATGTTAATTTCTCTACCATAAGCTGCCTCCAACTTCGTTTTAGAAAATGTGTCAGTACGTCCAACCGGCCTCACACCGCAGACCACATGTAACCATGCCAGCCCAGGACCTCCACATCCATCTGAGACCAGCCACCCGGACAGCTGATTAAACTGAGGAGAATTTCTTTCTGTAATTAAGTGCTTTTGTGAGGAAAAACTCATTCTGATTGGCTGGGCCTGACTCCCAAGTGGGTGGGCCTATGGCCCACTCATGGCTGCGCCCCTGTCCAGTCATGTGAAATTCATAGATTAGGGCCTATTTAATTTTATTTCAATTGAACTGTAACTCTGTAGAATTCTTGTATGTTGTGTTTATATTTTTGTTCGTTATAGTTTGGGATTGGAGATAAACCAGCTACATATAGAGTAATTTGGGAGTACAATACAAAGGCCAGTCTGACTGAACCATTAAACCATTGCTACTGCCAGTTCCACACACACCTCATAGTAGCATCCAGTCTGGAATCAGCCACACTACTCAGGCTTGATGCAGTGACCATGACTGAGCACATTACCCAGCCTCACACTGGCACCCGTCCACACAAGTCGAAGGACTGGTGACCAAACCAGAAGTATTGGCACAGGTTTCAGGGCAGGCATTGGTACACACCTTGTAGTGAGAGTTCACTGGGCATGAGATGGCCGTATGGAGGGGAAAGACATTTAGTCTTTGTAAACATAATACATGTTGAATTCAGTTTTAAGCCAGAAAGGATCTTGCATC